>NC_069510.1:148679621-148699621 GCF_027579735.1 Bombina bombina | reverse complement strand
ACTAGCTGATAATCCTTTCTCCAAACCCTCTTGGAGAAAAGATAATATCCTGGGAATCCTAACCTTACTCCATGAGTAATTCTTGGATTCACACCAATAAAGATATTCACGCCATATCTTATGGTAGATTTTCCTGGTAACAGGCTTTCGTGCCTGTATTAAGGTATCAATGACAGACTCAGAGAAGCCACGAATTGATAAAATCAAGCGTTCACTCTCCATGCAGTCAGTCTCAGAGAAATTAGATTTGGATGATTGAAAGGACCTTGAAGTAGAAGGTCTCGTCTCAAAGGCAGAGTCCATGGTGGAAAGGATGACATGTCCACTAGGTCTGCATACCAGGTCCTGCGTGACCACGCAGGCGCTATCAAAATCACTGATGCTCTCTCCTGCTTGATTTTGGCAATCAGTCGAGGGAGCAGAGGAAATGGTGGAAATACATAAGCCAGGTTGAAAGACCAAGGCGCTGCTAGAGCATCTATCAGCGTCGCTTCCGGGTCCCTGGACCTGGATCCGTAATAAGGAAGCTTGGCGTTCTGGCGAGACGCCATGAGATCCAGTTCTGGTTTGCCCCAATGATGAATCAATTGAGCAAACACCTCCGGATGGAGTTCCCACTCCCCCGGATTAAAAGTCTGATGACTTAGAAAATCCGCCTTCCAGTTCTCTACACCTGGGATATGGATCGCTGATAGGTGGCAAGAGTGTTTCTCTGCCCAGCGAATTATACTGGAGACTTCTAACATTGCTAAGGAACTCCTTGTTCCCCCTTGATGGTTGATGTAAGCCACAGTCGTGATGTTGTCCGACTGAAATCTGATGAACCTCAGGGTTGCTAACTGAGGCCAAGCCTGAAGAGCATTGAATATTGCCCTCAATTCCAGAATATTTATTGGGAGGAGTTTCTCCTCCTGAGTCCACGATCCCTGAGCCTTCAGGGAGTTCCAGACTGCACCCAAACCTAGAAGGCTGGCATCTGTCGTTACAATTGTCCAATCTGGCCTGCGAAAGGTCACCCCTTTGGACAGATGGACCCGAGATAGCCACCAGAGAAGAGAATCTCTGGTCTCTTGATCCAGATTTAGTAAAGGGGACAAATCTGTGTAATCCCCATTCCACTGACTGAGCATGCATAATTGCAGCGGTCTGAGATGTAGGCGCGCAAACGGACCTATGTCCATTGCCGCTACCATTAAGCCGATTACCTCCATGCACTGAGCCACCGAAGGGCGCGGAATAGAGTGGAGAACACGGCAAGAATTTAGAAGTTTTGATAACCTGGACTCCGTCAGGTAAATTTTCATCTTTACAGAATCTATCAGAGTCCCTAGGAAGGAGACTCTTGTGAGTGGGGACAGAGAACTCTTCTCCTCGTTCACTTTCCACCCGTGCGACCTCAGCAATGCCAGAACTATGTCCGTATGGGACTTGGCAATTTGGAAATTTGATACCTGTATCAGGATGTCGTCTAGATAAGGGGCCACTGCTATGCCCCGCGGCCTTAGAACCGCCAGAAGCGACCCCAGAACCTTTGTAAAAATTCTTGGGGCTGTAGCTAACCTGAAGGGAAGAGCCACAAACTGGTAATGCCTGTCCAGAAAGGCAAACCTTAGGAACCGATGATGATCTTTGTGTATCGGAATGTGAAGGTAAGCATCCTTTAGATCCACCGTAGTCATATATTGACCCTCCTGGATCATAGGTAGGATGGTCCGAATAGTTTCCATTTTGAATGATGGAACTCTGAGGAATTTGTTTAAGATCTTTAGATCTAAGATAGGTCTGAAGGTTCCCTCGTTTTTGGGAACCACAAACAGATTTGAGTAAAATCCCTGTCCCTGTTCCTCCTTTGGAACTGGATGGATCGCTCCCATAACTAGGAGGTCTTGCACACAGTGTAAGAATGCCTCTTTCTTTATCTGGTTGACAGATAATCGTGAAAGGTGAAATCTCCCTTGTGGAGGAGAAGCCTTGAAGTCCAGAAGATACCCCTGAGATATAATCTCCAACGCCAAGGGATCCTGAACATCTCTTGCCCACACCTGAGCGAAGAGAGAAAATCTGCCCCCTACTAGATCTGTTACCGGATAGGGGCCATTGCTTCATGCTGTCTTAGAGGCAGCAGCAGGCTTTTTGGCCTGCTTGCCTTTGTTCCAGGACTGGATAGGTTTCCAGGCCTTCTTGGACTGAGCAAAAGTTCCCTCTTGTTTTGTAGCAGAGGAAGTTGATGCTGCATTTGCCTTGAAGTTGCGAAAGGCACGAAAAAAAGACTGTTTGGCCCTTGATTTGGACCTGTCCTGAGGAAGGGCATGACCCTTACCCCCAGTAATGTCAGCAATAATTTCCTTCAACCCAGGCCCGAATAGGGTCTGCCCCTTGAAGGGAATGTTAAGTAGTTTACACTTTGAGGTCACGTCAGCTGACCAAGATTTAAGCCATAGCGCCCTAAGCGCCTGGATGGCAAATCCAGAATTCTTAGCCGTTAGTTTAGTCAAATGAACAATGGCATCAGAAACAAAAGAATTAGCTAGCTTAAGTGCTCTAAGCTTGTTAAATACGTCCTCCAATGGAGTCGTTGTCTGTAAAGCCTCTTCCAGAGACTCAAACCAGAACGCCGCAGCAGCAGTGACAGGAGCAATGCATGCAAGGGGCTGCAGGATAAAACCTTGTTGAATAAACATTTTCTTAAGGTAACCCTCTAATTTTTTATCCATAGGATCTGAAAAAGCACAACTGTCCTCGACAGGGATAGTAGTACGCTTTGCTAAAGTAGAAACGGCTCCCTCCACCTTAGGGACCGTCTGCCATAAGTCCCGTGTGGTGGCGTCTATTGGAAACATTTTTCTAAAAATAGGAGGGGGGGTAAACGGCACACCGGGTCTATCCCCCTCTTTATTAATAATTTCTGTAAACCTTTTAGGTATTGGAAAAACCTCAGTACACACCGGCACTGCAAAGTATTTATCCAGTCTACACAATTTCTCTGGCACTGCAATTGTGTCACAGTCATTCAGAGCAGCTAAACCTCCCTAAGCAAAACACGGAGGTTCTCAAGCTTAAACTCTGTATTACACCTAACACCAGAGCTATCACGCTTTCCTCTAAATTCAGGTAGTCTGGCTAATACCGCTGACAGTGTATTATCCATGACTGCCGCCATATCTTGTAAAGTAATCGCTATGGGCGCCCTAGATGTACTTGGCGCCATTTGAGCGTGAGTCCCTTGAGCGGGAGTCAAAGGGTCTGACACGTGGGGAGAGTTAGTCGGCATAACTTCCCCCTCGCCAGAATCCTCTGGTGATAAATTTTTTAAAGAAAAAAGCTGATCTTTATTGTTTAAAGTGAAATCAATACATTTAGTACACATTCTCATATGGGGTTCCACCATGGCTTCTAAACATAATGAACAAGGAGTTTCCTCTATGTCAGACATGTTTGTACAGACTAGCAATGAGACTAGCAAGCTTGGAAAACACTTTAAATCAAGTTAACAAGCAAATATAAAAAACGTCACTGTGCCTTTAAGAGAAACAAATTTTGTCAAAATTTGAAAAACAGTGAAAAAAGGCAGTAAATTCAATGAAATTTTTACAGTGTATGTAATAGGTTAGCAGAGCATTGCACCCACTTGCAAATGGATGATTAACCCCTTAATGCAAAAAACGGATCAAAAAAATGAATTAAACGTTTTTTAAACAGTCACAACAACTGCCACAGCTCAACTGTGGCCCTACCTTCCTCAATAAACGACTTTTGAAGCCTTTAGAGCCCTTCAGAGATGTCCTATAGCATGCAGGGGACTGCTGAGGGAAGCTGAATGTCTCTGTCTGTAATTTTAACTGAGCAGAAAAGCTCTAAAATAGGCCCCTCCCACTCATACTACAACAGTGGAAAGCCTCAGGAAACTGTTTCTAGGCAAAAATCAAGCCAGCCATGTGGAAAAAACTAGGCCCCAATAAGTTTTATCACCAAAGCATGTATAAAAACGATTAAACATGCCAGCAAACGTTTTATATTGCACATTTATGAGAGTATATATCTCTAATAGTAAGCCTGATACTAGTCGCTATTAAATCACTGTGTTTAGGCTTATCTTACATTAATCCGGTATCAGCAGCATTTTCTAGCAATTCCATCCCTAGAAAAACTTAAAACTGCACATACCTTATTACAGGATAACCTGCACGCCATTCTCCCTCTGAAGTTACCTCACTCCTCAGACATATGTGAGAACAGCAGTGGATCTTAGTTACTTCTGCTAAGATCATAGAAAACGCAGGCAGATTCTTCTTCTAAATGCTGCCTGAGATAAAACAGTACAACTCCGGTACCATTTAAAAATAATAAACTTTTGATTGAAGACAAAAACTAACTATATTTCACCACTTTCCTCTTACTACCTCCATCTTTGTTGAGAGTTGCAAGAGAATGACTGGATATGGCAGTTAGGGGAGGAGCTATATAACAGCTCTGCTGTGGGTGTCCTCTTGCAACTTCCTGTTGGGAAGGAGAATATCCCACAAGTAATGGATGATCCGTGGACTGGATACACCTTACAAGAGAAATACACACACACAGTCAGATACATACATACACACACATACATGCATAAATACACACACAGTCACATACATACATACACACACACATACGTGCATAAATACACACACACAGTCAGATACATACATACACACACATACATGCATAAATAAATACACACACAGTCACATACATACATACATACACACACACATACATGCATAAATACACACACAGTCACATACATAAATACACACACACACACACATGCATAAATACACACACAGTCACATACATACATACACACACACATACATGCATAAATACACACACAGTCACATACATACATACACACACACAGTCACATACATACATACATACACACATACATGCTAAAATACACACACACACACACACATACATGCATAAATACATACACAGTCACACACACACACATACATGCATAAATACACACACAGTCACATACATACATACACACACACACACACACATGCATAAATACATACACAGTCACATACACACACACACACACACACACATACATGCATAAATACACACACAGTCACATACATACATACACACACACACACACATACATGCATAAATACATACACAGTCACATACACACACACACACATACATGCATAAATACACACACAGTCACATACATACATACATACACACATACATGCATAAATACATACACAGTCACATATACACACACACATACATGCATAAATACACACACAGTCACATACACACATACACACACACACATACATAAACACCAAGAGGTAAAACAGAAACACTAACCCCTGCAGTCAGAGACACTAGTGAAGCATCATGTCACACTCACATGATATCAGTGCAGGCAGTGGCAATTTTTAAGCTGGGCAAACTGTGACAGTTTGTATGTGTCAGTGGGAGACAAAGCTCCTATCTCCATTTGAAGTTAAATGCAGAGGTACGCTGAAATAGCTTAAAACGAGTACCCAGCTAAAATGGAGATAGGTGCTTTGTCTCCCACTGACACATACACACACACACACACACACACACACATACATGCATAAATACACACACTGACACATACACACACACACACATACATGCATAAATACATACACTGACACACACACACACACACATACATGCATAAATACACACACTGACACATACAAACTGTCACAGATTTGGTTAATCACACGGTAGTCATATTGATCTAGCTCCCATTTGGGATAACCATAGACATTGCAAGTTTCAGGGATAAAATGATTGATTGTGGATCCTTGAATTAATGGATTGTTATACCCTGGATTATAAATAATTTTCCTCTTTTTTACTCCCGGGAGGTTATTATTAATTTTTCAGTGACCGGTCACTTAGACAGCATAGACACCTTGCTATCATTTTCTTTATTTCATTAATTATTCATTTATTTGAACAATTAAGTTTCATTTTTTAAAGGTTATGTATTCTCCAGTCGTTTGTCTCTGGAGTACCCACATGGGAATACTCAGGAATAAATTTTGTTAAACATTGATTTCTCTCTCTGTGGTTTTTGGACAGGGGCCGGGGGTGACCCTCTACTGGGGTTCTTCATTAATTGACATTACCAGTGCAGGTGAAGATAGTCTTTGGACATTACCTTAAAGTAATTTTCAACCTCCTTTGTGAAAATATTTTACATTTTTCCTTTTTGACTGCACCACCATTCTGGAGATTTGTAAAAACAGAGTGGTGTTGTTATATAATTTTTAATTGTAGAGGTTGGTGCTGTTAGTTTTTTTCATAAATATATATATATATATATATATATGTGTGTACATATGTATTTATGTATTTATGTGTTAATAAGCTCCACCCACTGATGACATCACAATCTGGCTGCATCTATGCCCTCTGCTGAATAGCACTGACAGACTGTTGAATCCAACTAGTGAGCCTTTTGTAACTAGTGAAACCTTTAATGCAGCCCAGATTGTGATGTCATTAGTGGGCGGAGCTTGGCTGCCATTTCAAAGTGACCAGAAACAATATTCTTTCTAAAATAACTTTTTTACTGTTCCTGTTGCATGATATAGAGAGGGTGCAGGAGAATACTTGCAGCTTAATCTAAAGTAAGACTTTAAGACAACTATGGTATAGGCTGTCCCTTTAAGGACCTGTCACAGAACTGTGGCATTTAAATCAATATCAGGACATTCCTGCACAATGCTGGGAATACAGTAAAATACTGACATTAAGAATTCTGTCACTATATTCATTTTGGAAAAAAAATAAACACATAAATATTTACTATTTAACTTTTTCTCAAAAGCAATTAAAGCTCACCTGCAATACGGACAATTTGTATAGCCCTTGAGTTCTTTTTTTTTTTTTTTACATTGAATCTTTTTTTTTTTAAAAAAATAATTGGATCAACATGATCGTAACATTAAAATGTATTCATAACTTTAATGCTGTTTAATACATAGCCATCCTATTAAAAGTATTCAATGCTGAATTAGTTAAATGTATTTTTATCACAGGTGATGGAATTCATTTCCCTTACAGCTCCAATAATAAACAGATACATGGGGGCATATTTATCAAGCTCTGAATGGAGCTTGATGCCCCGTGTTTCTGGCGAGCCTGCAGGCTCCATAACCCTGTCCGCCTGCTCTGAGCAGGCAGACAGACTTCACCACAATTCAACCCGATCGAGTACGATCGGGTTGATTGACACCTCCCTGCTGGCGGCCGCGAGTCTGCAGGGGGCGGCGTTGCACCAGCAGCTCTTGTGAGTTGCTGGTGCAATGCTGAATACGGAGAGCGTATTGCTCTCCGTATTCAGCGAGGTCTGGCGGACCTGATCTGCACTGTCGGATCAGGTCCGCCAGACTTTGTTAAATAGGGGCCATTGTATCCATATATCATGCATCCTATATTGAAATTCCAATGAAATTTTGAAGGAATAATGGTTGATTGTCTCATCAGGTATAGAGGTGACAATGAACGTATAACCTCATTAAAACCATACTCAATTTTTTTTCATTGGCAGAGTTGCTGTGTTGGTTTATGTGCACTGATGATAGCGGCCCTGAGTCAAAACGTTATAGCCTAGCAGCTCTGTCATCGATAGCTCTTTGAAGCATTTAGAGCCAAATTACAGGTGAAGCGCTAATTAATGATCCCACTCGAACGTTAACTGCGCTAGAAGTTCTGCTTTTTTGTGTGCTGGTTTTATGAGTTGAAAGTAAACTGTTTTTGCTTGCACGCTAACCTGACGAGCTGATGGTTTTTCAGGACAATATATAGCTATTCCTATATATATAGATGATTATATATAGGTATTGATATATACAGATATATATAGGAATATCTATTTATAAATACATAGAATATATTCTGCTATGTGCAGAACATTGGAATGTGAGATATTTACCATAAACACATAGTTAAAAACCCTTATTAAATATGAATATTGCATAAATATGTTTGTTTATGTATCTACTTAACTGCAAAGGGCTCCAATGCACTTTATATATGTCCATATATGGGTACATATGTATTTATGTGTTTATATGTGTATATATGTCCATATATGGGTACATATGTATTTATGTGTTTATATGTGTATATATGTCCATATATGGGTACATATGTATTTATGTGTTTATATGTGTATATATGTCCATATATGGGTACATATGTATTTATGTGTTTATATGTGTATATATGTCCATATATGGGTACATATGTATTTATGTGTTTATATGTGTATATATGTCCATATATGGGTACATATGTATTTATGTGTTTATATGTGTATATATGTCCATATATGGGTACATATGTATTTATGTGTTTATATGTGTATATATGTCCATATATGGGTACATATGTATTTATGTGTTTATATGTGTATATATGTCTATATATGGGTACATATGTATTTATGTGTTTATATGTGTATATATGTCCATATATGGGTACATATGTATTTATGTGTTTATATGTGTATATATGTCCATATATGGGTACATATGTATTTATGTGTTTATATGTGTATATATGTCCATATATGGGTACATATGTATTTATGTGTTTATATGTGTATATATGTCCATATATGGGTACATATGTATTTATGTGTTTATGTGTATACAGTAAACTCCCAGTTAACCGGCACCCATGGGGATTGGTAAATTCCGGATAAGTGTAGTCTCTGGTTGCTTGAGAGTTACTATTACAAATAGGTCTAACTAGGTTCTATAACCCATACTATACTATAAACGCTGTACTTACTTGATGTTAATATTTAAATACAGTAAATAAAGCAAATGATTAATTTAATATTAATGCCACCTCCGTTCAGTCCCAGGCACCCAGTGGCAGCGTGATGTCTAATTCTCAGACTGCCTTGTGCTCACAACTTTCAAGAGCAGTAATGTAGGGTCTGGTGACAATAAAAGGGCAGAGCCCACTATAGTGAAAGGAAGCAGCGGAGCAAAGTTAGTGTTAATTTTAATGTACAGTATGTTTGATTTGTTTTTCTGGTTGCATGAGTTCTGGTTAACTGAGAGTTTTCTGTATATATATGTCTGGAAATACATAAACACATAAATACATATGTACATACAGTATATATATACATACATCTTTAGACATGTATATTTATGTATCTCTATGTTAAAACCCTTTTGGTTGCGTTTTTTTCCCTAACACCTGAGAGATCATATCTTTGAGCCGTTATCATTTTTGTGTGCAATATGTTTTTGCAATAATTCTGATTAGATACTGTTACTATGAGAGTAACTGTACATTGTAATATATTTTCGATGTGTTTTGTGGTTAACTAGAGCTCTGAGAATGTGGTAATCATTCTAGTGTAAATCGCGAGTGCGCTCAAGCGATCGCATTTACTTTCAACTCCTAATACCAGTGGTAAACCCAAAGAACGCAAACATCCACAATAAACCCTTTATCGTCGTCCGCAAATGTTAGCGCTCCACTCATAATCTGGTCCTTAGTGTAAAACTAGATTTCAATTAATACTATAGTTAAAATGAAAAAAAGATTAGTATAGACTGATCCTTATTGGTCTTCCCAATGCTCTTTTTGTCCATTAATATTTTTAATTACAATAAAACATCAAGAAGAAGCGTTTAGATGGTCATGAATGAGAATATGAGCACAAATAGGCATATTTAAAAGTCACATATATAATAACACTCAATAAAGAGAAACAGTTATATTAAAATAAATCTGAAACTTTCAAATACTATAGGTTAAATACATCACCGAGAAAAACATATTTTTGTTTCTGGACAGGCAGCATTAATAAAAACAATTTTGCCCTTCACAAAGTTTCTGTTGGATATATCCATAGAGAGAAGTCTCATCGGCTATGATAGAGTCAAGTCTTAGGATGGCCGTTCAACCCCGCTTGGCGTGCAGCATTTCAATGAGTAAGTTGTTACAGGGCACCTCCCCACTAAGGTGCTTGTTGTAAAGATATTCCTCAGCTTGCATGCTGATTGACCGGATTTCAGATAATCTCAGCAGTAGGAGGCGGAATTTGTCTGTACAGTGGGGATAGTGGCACATTGTGTATTCCAAGAGAGCAGAGTTGACCTTTTCTTGAGCACTTTTTGCTAGGCTGTGATTTTCCAGGAACTTTTCATCTGTATGACATAAACAGAAAAATAAATCATTTGTAAGTGGTAGAATCTTCAAATCATACAAACATATATTCAAATAGAAAATATTATTTAACTGGACTGTCAACATTCAGCCTTCAAAGACTGTGGGATTTCTTTAACCGTAGACTCCAAAAGGAAGCATAAGAGACTGATTAATTATTGAATCTCATACTGCATTTTATTCCTATATCCATGTCATTCCATATTAAACAACTAAGCTATCTCACCAATGGGATGTTATATAGAAAATATACAGGATGTTTCTAAAGTTAGACAAAAATTGATATAGAATATTTTATGAAATTATTAATACATTTTACACATATATTTCCTTCTTAGCTGATGAGG
Source organism: Bombina bombina (assembly GCF_027579735.1). NCBI lineage: Eukaryota > Metazoa > Chordata > Amphibia > Anura > Bombinatoridae > Bombina > Bombina bombina. The sequence continues at coordinate 148,689,026 of NC_069510.1, read as the reverse complement.
GTCCATAGCTTAATAACATGTTGGATATATTCCAGCCTATCAGTAGGAGGTCAAGAACCCACACAGAGCTTTAGTCCCTCCCACTTCCGCTCCCTCTCCAGTTTGTTCTTGGCCTCAGAGGAGAGAGGTTGAAGAAGTGCTTTACTATCAAGAGTTAAATTATTTTTTCAAATGATTGGTGGGTTCAGACTTGACTTGGGGCCCTGTACCTCTAGGGAACTTCACTCCAAGAAGATTTAAGAAGACTCTAAATAAAACAGGGGTAATTATTACCTCTATTATGTGCTATCCATTACACTAGTGGGTAATTTAACAGCCATAACCGCCCTCAGGTATATTCATAGTTTCCCTGCAGTATATTTACTTGCATTGGATGGGCTCTCTACTGGATCAGCAACCTGTGAGGGAGAAAGGCCTCAGCATGCTGGTAAGACACAGTGGAGGGGTGCTTCAGTCTAGGTAAGTGACTCAGGCACTACACAGCCCAGGAGCTATCCAATAGTACTCTCCTTTCAGGTACTACATAGCTGGGGTCACAGCCTTATTTACCCTTTTTTTTTCTAAAAAATGGGTACTATCTCTTTAAGAGAGCCAATAACTTGCCTTGTGCTGTAATCAGTTAGATCTTCCACAATGCAGTTGGGCAAGAGGACACAGAGGCCTTAGAAGAGGTGTTTTTTCACCATTTTAAATTTTGACAGTTATTTTCAAATTGCACAGGCCTTGAACCTGCCCATTGGTCTGGAAATAAGCTCCACCCCCTCTCCTTGACAACCTTTTCCCCTCCCCACTTCAGCTGTTGTGAATTTGATCTGGTGGATTCTAAGGCATTTTTGATGTTTTATCTAGCAAGTTTAACCCCTTTTATTCCCTGGAGGTGGGTGATTAACTCTTACAAGAGCTGCTAGGGAGGTTGCGTGTTTAGAAGGTTTTCTGTTCTACCTAATTCTCCTTCTCTTAGCTATGTATGTTGAGTGTTGTGTGTTGTGGGATAGTACTGGTACAAATAATTTCATTCCAAGTTTTTGTACAGTAATTTGCTTTTTAATTGTGTATCCCCCATCTGTACACAGTTTTGTGTGTTGAGCAGTAAATGTAACCCTTCTTTAACGAACTAAGGGGCACTTTGACTCCAATTTTAAACAACTGCAGCTGAGTAAATAAGAGTAGACTCAAATCTGGGGATCTCATACTGTTACTTATATGTAGATACCCTTTAATTACTACACAATCAATTTATGTATCAAATACAGTAAATTACTCAAAACAATGGTTTGCTCATACGTTTTTATATTAACAGCAGTCTTCTCAGTTATTCAGAGCCACTGTTCATTTTTATTTAAAACTGTGTTTAGTTCTCAGTTAGTGAGGTTGTGTCAGGTCCAGCCAATCACACTTTGATTTTTTTTTTATCATATTAGTGAGTGAAATAAGTAAGGTGTTAAGTGACTGAACTATTTCACTAACTTATGAACTTCAAAGGAACATCCTACTTCACAATAATGAGAACAGCTGTTTTACTTTAAATTTAGTGACTGATACAGAGTGTCCAGGCACAATGTCACAGAATCTCTATCACCATAGTATCATGACCTGGACACTTATTGACAGTTAATGGATTTAAAAAAAGTAAAGGAGCTGTCCTCATTAACGTTCTTTACCTACTGGCTCTCTGCACCAGATAGGGCAAAGTGTACCTGGAATTTTTTTTTTTTTTAAACAATGTTTTTATTGAGGTTTACCATATAATACAAAACAGGCGAGGTACAATGTGATATACATATACAAGATCATGGGTATACAAGATCATGGGTATACATATTATGGGTATATAAGATCATGGATATACATATAGCAGTACAGTCGATGATTCCATGAACTTTTACTACCAAAAATGGAAAACCTATATATCACATTAATCAGTAATATTCAGTTTTGATGATATTATAAGTTCTCATATAGAGGCCTTTAGACTGATAAAAGAGGTCTCTCTTAGACCCCACACACTACAAAGTAACGCGGAGACCAAAGAAGGCAGATGATAACTATGGGACCACTTTTGGGTCCCCATTTGTATTATTACCTCAGTTTTATGTATTATTTTTTATGTAAGGACTTAACCCCTTATTGACCACAATATACCCTGTGTGTCACTGGTCGTTAAGGGTTTTTTCAGGACATAATAGCACAAGTCTAGCAAGAACACGCTATTAATGCCCTCCCTCCAGCAGGCTTTGTGGAATAGAGCAGTCTCAACGCTGGTGGCAAGACCGCACTATAAAACAATCAAGTCACAAAAAAAGGCCAGTGACATACAGGGTACGTCGCTGGTCCTTAAGGGGTTAATTATTATTCACATTTTCTAATACAGTATACATATATATATAGGTATTGCAAGATATATATAACATATAGTCTCCGAACCTTCTTAGCTTATTTGTACACGTAGACTTGACTGCCTATCCCTCCAATAACATAAATAAAGATAAAGATAAAAATTGAATGAGTACAAACACATGTATAAACATAAACAAAAACAAAAATATAAACCCATACAGGACCCTACATGTGGAAAGAAAAGAGAAAGAAGAAGCAAAGCGCCAGTGAAGAAAAGGGCGAAAGAAAAGATGCAGAAGCAAGAAGAGTCGAATAGGGGATTAGAAGAATGGGGATGAAATCCACGTATGTTTGTATCAGATATGACATGTCAGGAGAGTATGCATTGATTCAGATGTGGACGACTGGTTGGGCACTTAAAGAAGATTCCCAGTAAAACTTAATGTCATAGAATCTGGTAAGCATTTTGGAATTTTTTTTTTTAAATGTTGCAACTATGCAACTAAAACAGAACAGCTTTAAAACTCCTGTGCATTTATTATTATTATCGGTTATTTGTAGAGCGCCAACAGATTCCGCAGCGCTGACATTCTCAATGTACCCAACACATTTAAAGCTGCTGTTAATGTTTCAGCTGTGATCAGTGGAGCCGGTGATGCAGAGATCCTCAGGTCAGTGATAAAGGTCAGCAGATTTACACTGCCATCCCCAGATGCCAGACATGAGTCCCTATCCTATGCAAAATAAATTAGTAGCATGGTCCTAGTGTTTCTTTTAAATGAGTTTGTGTAAACACCTGTTTCAAATTATCCATTTTACTCACTGGAGTTAGCTCCTTTATATTTATTTTGTCATTTGAAGTAGCTGTTTTTGTCTGTTAAAGCCACCACCTATACAGATAATATGAATACTGTTGTATTGCTCTATCTCCACTGTTTTAGTTTAAACCAATTATAAGATACTTGCTAGGTGGTATTTAGCCCCAGATCATGTATTGTGGACCTCTATTTGAATAACCCATGAGTTGCCACTGCTGTGGGCTCTCATAGAGTTCCATTATCTGAGGGAAATTATGTGCCTCTGCCATCCAACATAAATAGTGTAACTTGCACCATACTAATCCTAGCACAATAAAAGAAGATCATGGAATTGTTCCAGATCAAAAATGCAAGCAGTGTGGATTGTGCTCCAGAGATGTTTACTTGCCATACATTCTGCTTTGCATTTTTCTGTGCAACATGCAATCGGTCTCTACAGCAATAAAAAGAATATCTGTATGTAAAGCACATATCTGACTATATTATCATACTTCTGGGGTGATGATGATGATATAGAGAATACAAATATATGAATTGCCAATCTGATAAAAACCTTACTGTAATAACTGTGCTCGGCACTAAACAGCATAATCTGCATTTGAGTCCTTGCAGGGCAGGGTTGCATATGTGAGCCTGCTTATCGCAATGTAAGAAGCAGAGGTCGTCAGATCGCTGCTTCTTACACTCTACGTCAGTGTTTCTCAACCGCAGTCCCCAAGTACCCCCAAGAGGCCAGCTTTTCATTGTAACTGAACCAGTGCACAGGTGAAGTAATCAGCTTATCAGTAACACCATGGTTACTAAGCTGCTCTCACACAACAACTGATTATTTCACCTGTGCACTGGTTCAGCTATAGTGAAAACCTGGTCTGTTGGGAGTACTTGAGGACCGTGGTTGAGAAACAATGCTCTACACCACCACTGCGGTGACAATTTAGAAATCACCCTAAACATGCTGGCTCTGGATGTTTGAAGCTAGAGAAGGAGGCAGCTAGTTCGTTGAGAAGCAGTGCGGACAGGTTCTGAAGTTGAGAAACAATGCTCTTAACCACCTCTGCGGTGACAATTTAGAAATCACCCTAAACATGCTGGCTCTGGGTGTTTGAAGCTAGAGGAGGCAGCTAGTTCGTTGAGAAGCAGTGCGGACAGGTTCTGAAGTTGTGAAACAATGCTCTACACCACCACTGCGGTGACAATTTAGAAATCACCCTAAACATGCTGGCTCTGGGTGTTTGAAGCTAGAGGAGGCAGCTAGTTCGTTGAGAAGCAGTTCGGACAGGTTCTGAAGTTGAGAAACAATGCTCTACACCACCACTGAAGTGACAATTTAGAAATCACCCTAAACATGCTGGCTCTGGATGTTTGAAGCTAGAGGAGGCAGCTAGTTCGTTGAGAAGCAGTTCGGACAGGTTCTGAAGTTGAGAAACAATGCTCTACACCACCACTGAAGTGACAATTTAAAAATCACCCTAAACATGCTGGCTCTGGGTGTTTGAAGCTAGAGGAGGCAGCTAGTTCGTTGAGAAGCAGTGCGGACAGGTTCTGAAGTTGAGAAACAATGCTCTTCACCACCTCTGCGGTGACAATTTAGAAATCACCCTAAACATGCTGGCTCTGGATGTTTGAAGCTAGAGGAGGCAGCTAGTTCGTTGAGAAGCAGTGCGGACAGGTTCTGAAGTTGAGAAACAATGCTCTTCACCACCTCTGCGGTGACAATTTAGAAATCACCCTAAACATGCTGGCTCTGGGTGTTTGAAGCTAGAGGAGGCAGCTAGTTCGTTGAGAAGCAGTGCGGACAGGTTCTGAAGTTGAGAAACAATGCTCTACACTACCTCTGCAGTGACAATTTAGAAATCACCCTAAACATGCTGGCTCTGGGTGTTTGAAGCTAGAGGAGGCAGCTAGTTTGTTGAGAAGCAGTGCGGACAGGTTCTGAAGTTGAGAAACAATGCTCTACACCACCTCTGCGGTGACAATTTAGAAATCACCCTAAACATGCTGGCTCTGGGTGTTTGAAGCTAGAGAAGGAGGCAGCTAGTTCGTTGAGAAGCAGTGCGGACAGGTTCTGAAGTTGAGAAACAATGCTCTACACCACCACTGCGGTGACAATTTAGAAATCACCCTAAACATGCTGGCTCTGGGTGTTTGAAGCTAGAGAAGGAGGCAGCTAGTTCGTTGAGAAGCAGTGCAGACAGGTTCTGAAGTTGAGAAACAATGCTCTACACCACCTCTGCGGTGACAATTTAGAAATCACCCTAAACATGCTGGCTCTGGGTGTTTGAAGCTAGAGGAGGCAGCTAGTTCGTTGAGAAGCAGTGCGGACAGGTTCTGAAGTTGAGAAACAATGCTCTACACCACCTCTGCGGTGACAATTTAGAAATCACCCTAAACATGCTGGCTCTGGGTGTTTGAAGCTAGAGAAGGAGGCAGCTAGTTCGTTGAGAAGCAGTGCAGACAGGTTCTGAAGTTGAGAAACAATGCTCTACACCACCACTGCGGTGACAATTTAGAAATCACCCTAAACATGCTGGCTCTGGGTGTTTGAAGCTAGAGGAGGCAGCTAGTTCGTTGAGAAGCAGTTCGGACAGGTTCTGAAGTTGAGAAACAATGCTCTACACCACCTCTGCGGTGACAATTTAGAAATCACCCTAAACATGCTGGCTCTGGGTGTTTGAAGCTAGAGGAGGCAGCTAGTTCGTTGAGAAGCAGTGCGGACAGGTTCTGAAGTTGAGAAACAATGCTCTACACCACCTCTGCGGTGACAATTTAGAAATCACCCTAAACATGCTGGCTCTGGATGTTTGAAGCTAGAGAAGGAGGCAGCTAGTTCGTTGAGAAGCAGTGCAGACAGGTTCTGAAGTTGAGAAACAATGCTCTTCACCACCACTGCGGTGACAATTTAGAAATCACCCTAAACATGCTGGCTCTGGATGTTTGAAGCTAGAGGAGGCAGCTAGTTCGTTGAGAAGCAGTGCGGACAGGTTCTGAAGTTGAGAAACAATGCTCTTCACCACCTCTGCGGTGACAATTTAGAAATCACCCTAAACATGCTGGCTCTGGGTGTTTGAAGCTAGAGAAGGAGGCAGCTAGTTCGTTGAGAAGCAGTGCGGACAGGTTCTGAAGTTGAGAAACAATGCTCTACACCACCACTGCGGTGACAATTTAGAAATCACCCTAAACATGCTGGCTCTGGGTGTTTGAAGCTAGAGAAGGAGGCAGCTAGTTCGTTGAGAAGCAGTGCGGACAGGTTATGAAGTTGAGAACCTTGTCTGCACAGCAGTTAATAGATGGGGCCCTATGTGTGAGTTATAAAACAAAGAACATATGCAAAAGCATGTTTAATTTGCAGAGAAGAATCCTTTTATAATTCTCAGACCATGGAAAACACAAAAGATTAGTCGTTTACAACTTACTTTATCCCGCAGACAACAGCCAACCTGGTCATAGCCAACCTGGTCATATTTTCTTAGCAAACTAACATAAGATTCTATCCATCTTACCATCTTGTCAAGAAGCTATCTATAGAATACATGAGCCAGCATGTTTTATAAGCCAACCAAATGGGTTAAATCAATCTGTTTGAATCTGTTGTATTTACAAAGCTTGTTAGGCTGCAAAAAATTTCAGCATATCAAAGATGTGCAGCACGGAGAATAATACACAATGTGTTGCATTTCTTTATAGTTTACTGGAGCCTTTTCATAAATAAAAGCCTGAAAATCTTTATATTCTTGCGGTTTCTTGATAATAACCATAAAGACGTTGCACAGATGAATGGCAAAATAATACTCTGGGCTCAATCTGAACCCGTTGTCTAACTCACCTGATTCTCCTAAAGGCACTATTCAGAGTTTAATTGAATATCTGAATAATCTTTTCATTCTGAAGATCCACACAGAATGTTGGCTAAATAACATTGACTCACTTGGTATTGAAGCAGAAAGCAGTTGGTCGTGTCACAATGGGACCCATAGCACATACAGACGTGCCTTGGATAATATGTGTGCCCTCAAGTGTTCTTCTCATTCAGAACAGCTTTTGTTTAGGAGAAGCTGTTGATAACTTGGAAATGGTTAAGGGAATGTGCAAGCTTATAAAAGCCCTTTCCCCCCTTCCTCGGTAACTGCTTGTTGAATGCAAGACATGAAATCAAATGACAGGTCAACCCATTAAGGCTCTATTAAGTTCTTCAGCAGAGTAAATGCTTACCTGTGACATTTCCATAAATATTGCTGTTTTTCAGACGCTCCAATATTAATTAAAGCACATTACCTGTTTAGGAGAGAAATCTATTTAACAACACAAATGGGAGCCTCTCTAGTCTATGGGTCTGTTTTGATTGTGTGAGAAATGTTGAAATTCTTTCAACCAAAGCAATTGGATGTGAGATGAAATCCAGCACTGCACAGCTGAGGCTGGGCAGACAATCTGTGGAGGTGAGAGTCGGAATACAACTGCTTCACAAATGGAAAGTCAACATTGTCAATAAATGTTATAATAAAAAAAATAGCAATAGCTCAGAAACCACTTATTTGCTAATATATAAATATGTATGTAAATATACTAAATGGAAGCACTTTACTTAAGTTATAGGTATTGGAAAGGTTGACTTTTTAGTCATCCACTGTGATCTTTGTGAAGAAGTACTACTAATTAGTAGGGAATGGTGTAAATAATGTCTGTTCAAACCAGACTTTATAGGGCTCCATGTACTAAGCTGTCTGCGAGGTGTTCTTGAGTTTTTCCGTCTAAATTTCTTTGTGCGGATTGAACATCGTATGTACTATGCCCCGAATGCATTGAAAAACGGACATTTACAAGTGTCGCGCGAACTTGTCCACAACTCTTATAGTCTAGTCTTTTTTGTAGCTAAAAAATCCTCGCTCAACATAAATCTCGCAATAAACAGTAATTACTAAACAATCTATTTCTATGCACGCTACTTTTTCCGCACCTAGCTCATGAAAAATCCCTCGCCAGCTTAGAGGTGGCGAGCACAATAATAAACAATAGGGTCTATAAGATATACGCCTATAAGTGATAGAAAAGAAGGAAAATACACTTGAATCTTTACTCACTGTCGATCCTGCTAGCCATGGAGACACTACTTCAGCTATATATTCTTCATCTGATGCAAATCAGGGGGAGAAGGCAAATTCGGGAACCTGATGCCATAGAAAATGTTGTTAGAAGAAGGAGATTGCGGGTACAGCATGTATTCCTTTCTCGGGTTCCTTTTAGATGGTTTTTCTGATAGAGAGGTTATTCAAAGGTTCCATCTGGATTGACATTCAATATTAACTTAATATGCTTAAACTGCACAATTCCTAGAGCCAGTGATGGCACGTTCAATGGCCATTCCCGGACTCCTCAAGTTTCTGGCTGCCTTGCACTTTTTTGCCACCGGATCGTTTCAGTCAGTGTCCAGTGTCATCATTGGTTTCAGTCAATCTGCCTTTTCTGTAATCCCGACGATAACTTTGGGGCCTAAACGCTGCACCAGTCTCTGCTCATAATCGGTCAGATCTGCGACATAAACTGTTCCACCTCCGGTAGCACGGGAATAATTTTTTTCTTTTGCCAATTTCGCTTTGGTGAATCTTTTAATGTCATTGTACGTTTTCTTTATCTGGTCAACGTCCTTTTTTCCAGGGCCCTAAGCACTGACAGCATCACTGATACCAGTCCAGATACTCTTTTTGTGGTGACTGGAAGTTTGCTTCGCACGACAACCAAATAAATAGTCATAAGAGTCCAGTACCATATCAACAAGAACCAGGTTCTGCTGGTGTGAGAAGTGTGAATTCTTGGATTTGGTTGTCTGCGAATCAGATCCTGAAGTTGCCATACTTCATTTATTAAAAATAAATATATAAGCTTGAAACGATTCAGGTTCAGTATTTTTTCTGTCTGAGAAAATAAAGTGGACTTTATATAGTGCTGAAATACAAACATGACTGACAAGTTGTAAGAAAATAATAGTACAATCGCTACTAGCGAGGCGTCAGATGTATGAATCATTCACCTGCGCTCGATGCGGATTAGATGCGACAATTTTTACGCTGTTTTTAGTACATATGGCAAGCGGGCATCGTCTCGCTACCTGCGAGTTCAAGCGAGTTGACCGGACACGCTGTCGGCGAGCAAATTGACGCTTTAGTACATGGAGCCATAAGGAACATATTTTAACGATAACCTTGCTTGACTCACTGAGCTTTATGTACACAAGGATACACTTACATATGCACTC
>NC_069510.1:148627121-148674621 GCF_027579735.1 Bombina bombina | reverse complement strand
GTTTGAAATTCTTGAAGTGACCAAGGAATTTCAGTCAATCTTCCAGTCTATTTGTCCTGCTTTCTGGCAATCGAAAGGGCCAGAAGGCTACTGCGGTATCTTTGGCTTTCTAGTTGCAGAATTTGATCCACAAAGCTTACTTGGAGGCGGGGCAGCAGCTGTCTGCTAGGATTACTACTCATATCACTCAATCTGTTTCTATGTCCTGGGCTTTCAAGAATGAGGCTTCTGTAGAACAGATATGCAAGACGGCAACCTAGTCTTCTTTGCATACCTCCACCAAATTTTATCTTGTCGATGTTTTTGCGGGGCAGCTTTTGGGAGAAAGTTTCTTCAGGCAGTAGTTCTTAGTAAATAGGTACCTGCCTTACCATGACCCACCTGTTTTTTTTCATGGACTCACAGCTTGAGTATTGGTTACCAAGAGTAAGGACTTGTGGACTCTCACTACCATTAGAAAGAAAAACAATTATTCTTACCTAATAAATGTATTTCTTTCTTGGTAGTGAGAGTCCACAAACCCACCCAATGCTCTTTCTAGTGGCGGTAGTTCTAGTTTGCTCCTCTTTACCCTACAATCCTTGTATTGCTTCTTTCCTTGGCTTTAAGGCCCTACTGGGAGGGAAAGGGAAGTAGGAGGGATAGTTGAAAGCTCTGGAAGGGTGTCTTTTCCTCCTCCTGGTGTTAAGGTGATGTAAACCCAAGATTAAGGACTTGTGGACTCTCACTACCAAGAAAGAAATGAATTTATCAGGTAAGAATACATTTTGTTTTTCATTTACTATGTGTTTGTTTGATAGGGCTTGATGAGCTAAACCTCTCATCTCTGGAGATGATCTAATACAGAAGTAGAGACACCTACATTGCAAAATAATGCTCAGAAAAGCCCCAAAGATGTGTTGAGATTTCTCTCCTTGCCGGGGAGTATTTGATCATCAGACCCTAAGTGAGTATATATTTATATCTCAGTTCTCTGAGATTTTTTTGATGCTCCTATACCAATTAAGGGCTATATTATGAGTGGAGCGCGGATTACAAGCTGAAAGTAAAAAGTTTTCACACAAGCGCTAACCCGACGCATGCAAAAAAATGAACTTTTAATATCGTGACCACTTCAATATATTCCCCCCATAAACTTAAATGAAGTGTGAAAAGTGTGTGTGTGGGGGGGAATAGCTATTTAAAAATACTTAGAACATATTCCCCTATGTGAAGAACATTGGAATGTGAACTATTTACAGGAAATACATCGTTAAAACCATTATTAAATATGAATATTGGATAAATATGATTTTTCATGTTTTCAGCTACTTAACTGCAAAAGGGCTCAAATGCACTTATATATATATAGTTCCTGCAATCTCAAGTATTTTACTCTGCGTTGTTAAAGTCATAGGTGCTGCATACTGAAAGGGACATGAACCCCAATTTTTTCTCTCATGATTCAGATAGAGATTACAATTTTAAACAACTTTCTAGTTTACTTCTATTATCTAATTTGTTTCATTCTCTTGGAATCATTTGTTGAAGGAGCAGCAATGCACTTCTGGTTTCTCACTGAAGACATGGGTGAGCCAAAGACAATCGGTATATATATGCAGTGACCAATCAGCAGCTAGAACCTAGGTTATTTGCTGCTCCTGAGCTTGCCTAGATAAATCTTTAAGCAAAAGATAACAAGAGCAGGAAGCAAATTAAATAATAGAAGTACACTGGAAAGTTGTTTAAAATTGTATTCTCTATCTGAATCATGAAAGAAAAATGTTGAGTTTCATGTCCCTTTAAATATTCTACATAAACTGTGCTATAATGTGTACATATATACACACACACACACACACACACATATGCAACAGATTGAGAAAGATGTTAATGCAGAGTTAGATGAGGGAAATGTTAGGTAAGTGAAATTAATTTATTATTGAGTTAGGTGGTAGGCTTCTCTGAACAGAAAAGTCTTCAGGGAACATTTAAAGGAAATAGATTAGGGCAAAGCCTGACAGCACGAGGGAGAGTGTTCCAGAGGGTAGGTGCTGCACGAGGGAGAGTGTTCCAGAGGGTAGGTGATGCACGAGGGAGAGTGTTCCAGAGGGTAGGTGATGCACGAGGGAGAGTGTTCCAGAGGGTAAGTGATGCACGAGGGAGAGTGTTCCAGAGGGTAGGTGCTACACAACAGAAGTACTGCAGTCTAGCATGAGAGGAGGTGATAGTTGCTGATGCAAGGAGCAGGTCATTGTTGGATCTTAGTGGGCGGGCTGGTGTAAACTTGTTGATTAGAGAGGATAGGTAGTGGGGAGCGGTGTTGGTGAGCGCTTTGTATGCAAGGGTGAGAATTTTGAATTTAATTCTCCTGTGAATGGGGAGCCAATGAAGGGACTCGCAGAGAGGTACAGCAGAAACAGAGCGACAGGAAAGATGGATTAGCCTGGCAGAGGCATTTAGGATGGATTGAAGGGGGGAGAGGCGGGAAAGAGGAAGGCCAGTAAGTAGGTTATTGCAGTAGTCAAGTCGGGAAATAACAAGGGAGTGGATTATTTGCTTTGTGGTGTTAGCGCACAGAAAAGGTTGAATCTTGGAAATATTGCGTAGATGGTTGCGGCAGAATGTAGAAAGGGATTGGATATGGGGGACGAAGGATAGATTTGAGTCAAGTGTAACTACGAGGCAGCAGACTTGGGGCGATGGGGAAATGGTGATGCCATCAACAGGGATAGAGAAATCACAAGTCGGCGTAGAGCTTGAGGGGGGATAAGAAGGAGCTCAGTCTTGGACATGTTAATCTTTAGGTGGTGAGAGGCCATCCATGCAGAAATACCAGATAAGCAGTCGCTGACATGAGAAAGGACAGAGGGAGAGAGAGCAGGGGTGGAGAGGTAGATCTGGGTGTCGTCAGCATAGAGGTGATATTGGGAGCCATAACTGTTGGTAAGTTTACCCAGCAAAGAAGCATAAATGGAGAAGAGTAGAGGACCCAGAACAAATCCTTGAGATACTCCAACAGACAGAGGCATTGGAGAGGAGGAGTCGCCGGCAAATGACACAGAAAAAGACCTGTGAGAAAGATAGGAGTGTATCCAGGAAAGAGCAGTGTCACAGAGGCCAAAGAGCTAAGGGTCTGTAGGAGGAGGGGGTGGTCAACTGTGTCGAAGGCAGCTGAGAGGTCAAGTAAGATGAGTATAGAGTAGTGGCAAATATTTTTAGCAGAGAGAAGATCGTTAGTAACCATGGAAAGGGCAGTCTCAGTTGAGTGTTTGGGGCGGATTGCAGGGGGTCAAGCAAGGAGTTGGCGGACAGGAAGTGGGTTAGGCGATTGTAAACTAGTTTTTCAAGGAGTTTTGATGTTAGTGAAAGCAGTGATATGGGGCGGGAGCTTTCAGGAGAAATAGGGTAGAGGGAGGGTTTTTTTGAGTAAGGGAGTGACTTTTGCGTGTTTGAAAGAAGATGGGAATGAGCCGGTAGAAAGAGATAGGTTGAAGATGTAGGTAAGAGCAGGAGTGAGGGTGGAAGATAGGGAGGGTATTAGATGGGAATGAATAGGGTCGAGCAGGCAGGTAGTGAGGCGTGAGGAAGATACTAAGGAAGAAAAGTCATTCTCAGTGGCTGGATTGAAGATGCAGAGGGTGGCAGAGGGAGTAACTGGGCCTGTTGATGGAATATTGCAGGTTGGTGTTGGGATGTTGCTTCAGATAGTACATGTTTTGTTTAAAAACATGTACTATCCGAAGCAACAAGATTAACTTCTCATGCTAATCTGCCACTAAAGACAGACGGGGGGTGAAGCAGGTGGGTAGAGGAGAGAGTTAATGGTGGAGAAAAGTAATTTAGGGTTTGAGGAAAGAGTAGATATGAGAGAAGAGAAGTAAGTTTGCTTGGCTAAGTGAAGGGCAGAAGTGTATGAACGAAGAATAAACTTATAGTGTATGAAGTCAGGTTCAGAGTGAGTTTTCCTCCAGACACGCTCAGCAGTACGGGAGCATTTTTACAAATAGCGTGCTTGCTGAGAGTGCCAGGCTGTAACTGATGGCTTGATGTTTTGCACAGTTGGGGAGGGGTAAGTGTGTCTAGTGCAGAGGAGAGAGTTTTGTTATAGTGGGCTGTTGCGAGATCAGGGCAGGTTATAGTGGAAGTGTGAGGGAGATCTTGAATGATTTTTGAAAATTGGAGCGGATCCACAGCATGTGTATTTCTACAGGTGCAGGGGCGGGATGGAGAAGTGGGTTTAGCTGTTGCATTAATATTATAGGTGACCAGGTGATGGTCTGAAATGGGAAAAGGGCGACAGGTGAGGTCAGATATAGAACAGAGGTAGGAAAATACTAGGTTGATGGAGTGTCCATCATGGTGGGTAGGGAATAGGGTGGATTGTGAGGGACCGAAGGAGGATATGAGTGAAAGAAGTTTAGAGGCAGCAGGGGCAGACAGGTTTTCAATGGAAATGTTGAAGTCCCCAAGAATTAGGGTTGGTATATTTGTAGAGAGAAAGTGAGGAAGCCAGGCGGCAAAGTTGTCAAGGAATTGGGAGGTAGGTCCAGGAGGGCGATAGATGACTGCCACTTTGAGGGAGAGGGGGAGAACATGCGAATACAGTAGACTTCAAAGGAGGAGAAGGAGAGAGATGGGATTGAAGGTAGATACTGATAAGTGCAGGAGGGGGAGAACAGGATGCCAACACCGCCGCCACGTTTCTCACCTGGCCTAGGGGTATGGCTAAAGTGAAGACCACTGTGTGTGAGAGCAGCAGTAGAAGCGGAAGTAGATAGCTAGGTTTCGGTAATTGCTAAAAGGGTGAAGGCATTTGAAATAAACAGGTCATCATGAATGGTTGTAAGTTTGTTGCAGACAGAGCGAGAGTTCCATAGTGCACAAGTGAAAGGAGTGTGTGCGTATGGGATGCATTGGATGGAAATGAGGTTATGTGTGTTGCTTTTATTAAAGTTTCTATAAGTAGTGAGTGATTCGGTAATGGTGGTAATGAGGGTGGGCCCAGGATTTGGAGAGATGTCACCTGATGCTAATAGCAGCAAGATGGAAAGTAAGAGTAGGTGAGAATGAGATTTATAGCAGTGGGGGTGGTGCAGTTTATTGATATAGATTTTAAAATAGAAAGTAGTTCATGAGAGCTAAGGTAAGGAGAGGAAAGGAGAGAGGGGCCAATATAAACTGCATGTGGATGTGGAGAAGGGTAAGGTATGAGCATGTTTGTGGAATAGACATGAGACTGTTGAAAGGAAAAGCAGTCCTGAAAACATAGCAGAATATTAAGTGCAAAATATTGGGTTTGAAAAGAAAATATTTAGCTTGCCTAAATCTTCTTCAAATCTTGTTCAATTCTTAGTGCTGCCACTTAAAGATGGCTGCTTAGAGAGACGGTGTTCTCTGCAAATGCTAAACCCAGCAAATGCTTTCCCTAAAGCTGATTCTAGATTCATATGGCTTCTTTAGACAGCTGAGTTAAATAAATTAACTGAGTGGAGACAGGGAGATGAGTGACACTCGGGTGAGAAAATTAAGAACTAGAACTAGATCAAAGGGATAAATGCAAATAAAACTAAATTGGGTGGGGATTAGTTAATTAATTAAGCAAAGTTAAGAAATTAGGAAATGCAAATGCTGGGGACACGATGTGATCAGATACAGACATAGAAGGAGGTTTATATGGGAGACATACCAGAGAATACGTTTTAAATCAGTGTTAAAAAAGACCCAGAAAGAGACAGTAGTTTACATGGGAGATATACCAGAGAATACGTTTTAAATCAGTGTTAAAAAAGACCCAGAAAGAGACAGCAGTTTACATGGGAGACATACCTGAAACCAAATGTTCTCACCAATCGCACAATTTAATTTCTTAAATACTTTTCAATATATTTTTGAGACCATTTTACACTTATCAAATCAATACCTAAAGGCACTTAATAAAGTCCTGAAACTGACTTTTTGACATATTTGCAAGTATTCCAGTATGATTTGGAATAATTCTATTATCTTGCCCATGTGTAAGGCTAAAATTTCACAGGTGTGTTTGTATATAGGGGCCTATTTATTAAAGGTCTGGCGGACCTGATCCGACAGTGCGGATCAGGTCCACAAGACCTCGCTGAGTGAATGCGGAGAGCAATACGCTCTCTGCATTTAACATTGCTCACAAGAGCTGCTGGTGCAACGCCGCCCCCTGCTGACTTGCGGCCAATGGGCCACCAGCAGGGAGCTGTCAATCAACCCGATCGTACTCGATCGGGTTGATTTTCGGCAACTAAATAAATACTGAATATTCTTAGATAATTTACATTAGTTTTTGTTAAAGGGACAGTCTACACCAGAATTTTTATTGTTTAAAAAGATAGATAATCCCTTTATTACCCATTCCCTAGTTTTGCACAACCAACACAGTTATATAAATACACTTTTTACCTCTGTAATTACCTTGTATCTAAGCCTCTGAAAACTGTCCCCTTATTTCAGTTCTTTTGACAGACATCCATTTTAGCCAATCAGAGCTGGCTCACTGGAACTCCACGTGTGTGAGCACAGTTATCTATATGACACACATGAACTAATGCCCTCTAGTGGTGAAAAACTGTCAAAATGCCCTGAGAGAAGAGGTGGCCTTCAAAGGTTTAGAAATTAGCATATGAACCTCCCAGGTTTAGCTTTTAACTAAAAATACCAAGAGAACAAAGCAAAATTGGTGATAAAAGTAAATTGGAAAATTGTTTAAAATTACATTCTCAGCGATATTTATCAAGCCGTCAACCGCAAATACGCTGGAATTCCGCAGCGTAATTGTGGAGAGCCTGATTCGACTCATTTATCAAAGCCTACAGACCGGCAAAAAGTTGAAATTTGTGACGTAACATACAATCCGCCGGACTCAATCTGACACAAATCGATGCTTACGTCATTACAGATGTTCCAAATACACATTCGGCACTATCTGACAACTTTTGCCATTTATCAAATTTCTAACAGGTATGCTCGCCACTATTCCGGCCCAGCGTGCCTGGTTTTCAATATGCCACCCTGGAGGCCGCGGATGCCATAGGAATCAATGGGAGTCTGAAAGCAGCGAAAGGTTATGTTCGCTGCTGCCAGATATCCCATTGATTTCTATGCTAGAATAAAAGTAACGTTTACACCTAACACCCTAACATGTACCCCGAGTCTAAACAGCCCTAATCTGCCGCCCGACATCGCCGCCACCTACATTATGTTATTAACTCCTATCCCGCCACGCCTCTATCCCGCCGCCATTAAATAAAGTTATTAACCCCTATCCCGCCTCTCCCCGACACCGCCGCAACTAACTAAATGTATTAACCCCTAAACCCCTGGCCTCCCACATCACTACCACTTACTAAACCTATTAAACCCTAAACCGCCAGCCCCCCACATTGCCATAACTAAATTAAGCCATTAACCCCTAAACCTAACAAAACGCTAAGTTTACATTAAAAATTAACTCATCCCTATCTTATAATACATTTAAACTTACCTTTAGAATTAAAATAAACTATATTAAACTATTAATTAACCTACCCTAATTATTATACTAAAATTACAATAAACTGCAAATCAAATTAACTATATTATATATTTAAATACCCAACCCTACTCAAGTTATTTAAATCTACTATAAAGAATTACTAAGTTACAAAAAAATAACAACTAAGTTACACAAAATAAAAAACACTAAGTTACACAAAATAAAAAAACACTAAGTTACACAAAATAAAAAATTAATTATCAAATATTTAAACTAATTACACCTAATCTAACAGCCCTATCAAAATAACCCCCCCCCCCCCCCCCAAAATAAAAAAACCCTAGCCTACAATAAACTACCAATAGCCCTTAAAAGGGCCTTTTGCGGGGCATTGCCCCAAAGAAATCAGCTCTTTTACCTGTAAAATAAAATACAAACACCCCCCAACAGTAAAATCCACCACCCACACAACCAAACCCCCCAAATAAAAACCTATCTAAAAAACCTAAGCTCCCCATTGCCCTGAAAAGGGCATTCTGATGGGCATTGCCCTTAAAAGGGCATTTAGCTCTTTTTCAGCCCAAACCCTAAGCTAAAAACAAAACCCACCCAATAAACCCTTAAAAAACCTAACACTAACCCCCGAAGATCCACTTACAGTTTTCGAAGACCGGACATCCATCCTCATCCAAGCTGCAGAAGTCCTCAGCGAAGCCGACAGAAGTCTTCATCCAAGCAGACCGAAGTCTTCATCCAACTGGGCAAAAGTCTTTATCCAGACGGCATCTTCAATCTTCATCTGGCGCAGAGCGGCTCCATCTTCAAGACATCCGGCGCGGAACATCCTCTTCTTACGACGGCGACTGAAGAAGGAAGTTTCCTTTAAATTACGTCATCCAAGATGGCGTCTCTTACATTCCGATTGGCTGATAGAATTCTATCAGCCAATATGAATTAAGGGGGGAAAAATTCTATTGGCTGTTGCAATCAGCCAAATGGATTGAGCTTGCATTCTATTTGTCCTGATAACTAGTAAACAACAGGATTCAAATTTGTCTATAAACATGATGGACATACTGGGCGCGTTTGTTGAATGATTTTATTGTCACTTTTAATAATGTATCTATTTATTTTCCATTTTTTCCAATCATTGAATGAGAAATCACCATTTTCCGTTCTGCTGATATTTACATCAGAAATCAAGAAGATCAGTGAGGGAAAATAGTTTCTATTAGAAAAAAGTGACTGCATCTGATCTCATATTATAGAACGCGATATTAATAGTTCTCATGCTGTAAATCGAGAAACTGATAATGAAGCTGCAAAAATGTTGACAAAACTGGAAACCGTACAGTAGAGAATGAGGTTTGTCTTTGCGCAATGTCTAATACTGTAAGATAATGTTGACACAAGATTCTGGATATTGTAAATCATAATTATTAAAATGATACTTTTTGTGTTTTCTCATTTAAAAAAACAAAACAGAAACCTGTGCAAAAGATCTTGGTCGCCAACAAACAAGACAGAATGGCAAACAGTGACATCTTGTTATAAAGATATAATTCTGTTATTATGAAGGTGACAGTAATGTAACTGATAGACACATGCATTTGGTTTTGTAACATATTTCCATGATACGAATATCTAAACGAATGCACCCAAAAATTTGAAGAAAACGAATAAATACTGACGAAATTCATTGGTAGTCATTCATTTCCTTTAAATGGTTAAAATACTTACCTTTTGCGTGCTGGGGTAGCAGCACTTACCTGTTCCTCTTCTTCACAGAGCCCGGCCTCGCTAATAGGAGGTTTAGTATATCAACTCCTAGGGATCGCATTAAAGGAGAAGGTCCTTTAGTGCAAGCCCAGGGAGCCGCCATGCTAAGCATTCTAATAACGTGGTTGGGGTTCTGTGAAGAAGAAGACCAAGTTAGCGTGGCTCACCAGCGTGCTAAAGGTCAGTTTAAAGCTACAGGTGAACTTTTTCACATGTAGCTTTGGAACATTTACATTTGCTTAAAGGGACAGTCTAGTCCAAGAAAAACTTTCATAATTCAGATAGAGAGGCCGAATTATCAAGCTGTCAACTGTGCTGCATTCGACAGCACCAATACGCTCGCCTAACATTGCCTAACCGCGGACCTGAATACACTCTCCATATTTATAAAAAAAGCTGTCAAAAAGCCGTGCACCAAGTACGGGGCGATGAGCAGCAGACTGTTGTTAACTAACAGTCATCGATCTTGCTGCTATTCGGCTTTTTCCCAACTTTATTTATACCCTGTCACTAAACACTGCCACGATACTAAAATGTTTAACCCCTATCCCGCCGCTCCCAGACCCCGCCGCAACTAAATACATGTATTAACCCCTAACCCCCTAGCCTCCCACATCACTACCACTTGCTAAACCTATTAACCCCTAAATCTCCAGCCCCCCACATCTCCATAAACTAAATTAACCTATTAACCCCTAAACCTAACAACCCGCTAACTTTTTATTAAATATTAACTCACCCCATCTTATAATAAATTTAAACTTACCTTTAAAATTAAATTAAACTATATTAAACTACTAATTAACCGATTCTAACTATTATAATAAAATTACATTAAACTGTATTAAATTAATAATTAACCTACCCTAACTAATGTAATAAAATTACATTAAACTATATTAAATTAATAATTAATCCAACCTAACTTTTAAACTAAATTTGCATTAAACTATATTAAAATAAAAATTAATCTAACCTAACTTTTATACTAAAATTACATAAAACTACAAATTAAAATAACTATACAGGTGGCCCTCGTTTTACAACGGTTCAATTTACACCGTTTCAGAATAACAACCTTTTTTTTCAGTCATGTGCTATTGAAAAGCATTGAGAATCAGTGCATTTATTAAAATAGCCAGTAGGTGGAGCTATCCGCTTGTGTTGCAGAAAAGCCAAGCAAGCTGAAATTAATCAGTTTAACCAGACCTGAGCTATTGAGCAGATTTAAAAAGGAACAAGATCTTCCTGTCTATAACTCAGTTATAGATTGGAATGCATAGAAAGAACTGTTTGCAGAAAAATGCAAGTGAAGTCTATGTTGTGTGATTATTTTATTAGGTTTATAATGCTGTTTAGCAAATGTTTTTGTTCATTTAACTTAGTTTAATTATATATTCTGTGTTGTGTGATTATTTCATTAGGTTTACAATGCTGTCTAGCATTTAAAGTCTTCATTTCAAAGCTTTTAAAATAATATATTAGGTGTAACTTATGACAATTTTGAGAGGGGCCTGGAACCTATCACCATCACTTCCCATTGACTTACATTATAAACTGTGTTTCAATTTACAACGGTTTCAATTTACAACCATTCCTTCTGGAACCTAACCCCGGCGTAAACTGAGTGCTACCTGTATTATATATTTAAACACCTAACCCTACTCAAATAATTTAAATCTACACTAAAAAATTACTAAGTTACCAAAAACTAACAACTAAGTTACAAAAAAATAACAAACACTTACGCCTAGATTTAGAGTTTTGCGGCCAAAGGGGTGCGTTAGCTACGCGTGCTTTTTTCTGGCCGCACCTTTTAAATACCGCTGGTATTGAGAGTTCACAGAATGGCTGCGTTAGGCTCCAAAAAAGGAGCGTAGAGCATATTTAACACAACTTCAACTCTCGATACCAGCGGTGCTTACGGACGCGGCCAGCTTCAAAAACGTGCTCGTGCACGATTCCCCCATAGAAAACAATGGGGCTGTTTGAGCTGAATAAAACCCTAACACCTGCAAAAAAGCCGCGTTCAGCTCCTAATGCAACCCCATTGTTTGCTATGGGGAAAAACTTCCTACGTCTGCACCTAACATCCTAACGTGTACCCCGAGTCTAAACACCCCTAACCTTACACTTATTAACCTCTAATCTGCTGACCCCGCTATCGCTGACCCCTGCATTTTATTATTAACCCCTAATCTGCCGCTCCGTATACCGCCGCAACCTACATTATCCCTATGTACCCCTAATCTGCTGCCCCTAACACCGCCGACCAGAGGCGTAACTAGAAACCACAGGGCCCAGGTGCAAGAATTTAAGAAGGGCCCCCCCACCCCACCCCAAAAAAAAGAGAGAATTTGATACATCTATATATTTTTTTAACATTTAACACTAAAAAAAAAATGTGAATCAGATTACATGTCTGCAAAAGGAGGTACCCTGTGCCCACAGTCTGTGAGATGGTCTGACCCTCTATTACTAAATATAGTGACACAGTTCACAGTTTAACCCACCAGTACTGTATATAGTGAGTCAGTGACACAGTCTGTAACACTGGCACCAATTAGCTCAGACAATATGCAAAGTGATATTACTGTCACACTGGCACCAATTATCTCAGACAGTAAGCACTGTGATATTACTGTGACACTGGCACAAATTATCTTAGACAGACAATAAGCACTGTGATATTACTGTGACACTGGCACCAATTAGCTCAGACAGTAAGCACTGTGATATTACTGTGACACTGGCACAAATTATCTTAGACAGACAATAAGCACTGTGATATTACTGTGACACTGGCACCAATTAGCTCAGACAATAAGCACTGTGATATTACTATAACACTGCACAAATGATCTCAGACAGACAATAAGCACTGTGATATTACTGTGACACTGGCATCAATTAGCTCAGACAATAAGCACTGTGATATTACTGTGACACTGGCACAAATTATCTTAGACAGACAATAAGCACTGTGATATTACTGTGACACTGGCATCAATTAGCTCAGACAGTAAGCACTGTGATATTACTGTGACACTGGCACAAATGATCTTAGACAGACAATAAGCACTGTGATATTACTGTGACACTGGCACCAATTAGCTCAGACAATAAGCACTGTGATATTACTATAACACTGCACAAATGATCTCAGACAGACAATAAGCACTGTGATATTACTGTGACACTGGCATCAATTAGCTCAGACAATAAGCACTGTGATATTACTGTGACACTGGCACCAATTAGCTCACAGACAATAAGCACTGTGATATTACTGTGACTCACAGTAATATCACAGTGCTTATTGTCTGAGATAATTGGTGCCAGTGTCACAGTAATATCACAGTGCTTATTGTCTGAGCTAATTGATGCCAGTGTCACAGTAATATCACAGTGCTTATTGTCTGAGATTATTAGTGCCAGCCCAGTGTCACAGGATATATTGTTTTAAATCACAAAAATGTATTGTGCTATCATCTATGATATAACACTTACAGAATACCAAAACACCATGATTAAATTTATTTCAAATCACATGACACATTTACAAAACTATACAATAAACAGTTGTTTGAAACTTTGATCATTGCAGTTACTGACCAATGGTACAGCACTGTACACACAACACAGTTATTACGTACTGATTATTGGCTTTAGTACTGCACAGTGACCACATGCTGACCATTGGCTGCAGCACTTTACACACAGGGTACTGAGCACTTGCTGCAACACTATACTGTACAGTGGTCGCAAGCTGACCATTGCATACCTTTACAGTGACCACATACTGACCATTTCATCATTATACACAGTGACCACATACTGACCATTTCATCATTATACACAGTGACCACATACTGACCACTGCATCACTATATACAGTGGGGACATGAAGGCCACTGCAGCATTATACAGTGACCACATATTGACCAATTCATCACTATGCACAGCGGCCACATTCTGACAACTAAATGCAACACTGCATTTAGCTTTCATCGTGTACCATACAACACTAGCTGTCACCATGCACATTCACTGAATGCCATTGCCCTGTGTGCCATGATGCTACAACCAGTGATCTGCAGGTATGCCCCTGTATGTCATGCTGCAACTGCAATAGTCACTGTGCTATAACCAATGCTCTCCATATGTACCCTGTGTGATATACTACAACCAGTGCCCATCACAGTCTGTGTGTCCCCTTTACCATCCTGTCCTTACCAATGTTACAACCAATGGTCTCTATGAGGCAATTGTGTACCCTTTGTGCCATGCTGCAACCTGTGGTCACCACCATGTGGTCACTGTGTACATACCCAGTGGTGTTACTGGTAGCTACAACTTACCAGTGGTAGCTACCAGTAACACCACTGGGTATGTACACAGTGGTAGCTACCAGTAACACCACTGGGTATGTACACAGTGACCACATGGTGGTGACCACAGGTTGCAGCATGGCACAAAGGGTACACAATTACCTCATAGAGACCATTGGTTGTAACATTGGTAGGGACAGGATGGTAAAGGGGACACACAGACTGTGATGGGCACTGGTTGTAGTATATCACACAGGGTACATATGGAGAGCATTGGTTATAGCACAGTGACTATTGCAGTTGCAGCATGACATACAGGGGCATACCTGCAGATCACTGGTTGTAGCATCATGGCACACAGGGCAATGGCATTCAGTGAATGTGCATGGTGACAGCTAGTGTTGTATGGTACACGATGAAAGCTAAATGGGACAAACCACAAACTAACAGCTTCCTGATGCATTTGAATGAATAAGATAATACACCAGACTGGTTCAAATCATTTCCTCACCGAGATTTATATTATAGTAGTACTAGGTTACATACATGATATTATTCTCTTTATTTGTAGCAGCCAAGCCAAGTGATTAATGATATATTATACAGCTTTTGTAGTATATTAGGCGTAGGCGCTAAGCACACCATCCGTGGCTGGCCCCCCCTAAATCTGACTGACTCTGCTCACCGTGGCGTGACCTGGCCGGCATGCCCCAGGCAACCCGAGCCCCCCCCCCGCCCCCCGCTAAGTACCGTCCGTGGCTGGGCCCCCCTAAATCTGAGTCACTACACTCTGCTGCTCACTGACCTGACCGTGCCCCAGGCAGCCCGAGCCCCCCCCCCCCGCCCCGCTAAGTACTGTCCGTGGCGGGCCCCCCTAAATCTGACTCTCACTCACTACTCTGCTCACTGACCTGACCGTGCCCCAGGCAGCCCGAGCCCCCCCTCAGCCTCACCATGAGAGCCCTCCTGGCTCCTCAGCCTAACCATGCATCCGCGCCCCCCCCCCCAGTCTGACTAGTCTGACTCAGTCTGAGCTTAACAATTGGCAATAGTAGTTAGTTATAGAATAATACCTTACCTGGCTGATTGAATGATGATAGTCAGACCACCGCGGTACCGCCAGAACAGACTACAGCACAGCAGACACTGACAGACGAGGTTGACTTCCACCCAGGGGTCCCTGACCACTCACGCCGCACGCGTCATCACACACTGACTCCTGTCTCGCTCAGGCTGCACGTGCAGACTAGTCGGGATACACGTGCGCACTGCGCGGTGCAGCCAGTCAGTGAGTCAGGAGGGAGGAGGAGCGGAGGGAAAGTTACACTTCCAAACTTCCGGGGCAGCCAGCGGCAGAGAGAGCAGCCAGAGACTACAACAAAAGTGCAAAATGATCTGCCATGCCGTCTCGCGCTGCTGCCCTGGCTGCAAATTACAAAAATAATTAATGAAATAAATATAAATAATATGTGAAGGTTGGGGAGAAAAAAATAAAAAAATAATAAAAATAAATAAATTGAAAAAACAACCATCTGCTTTGGGCCCCCCCTTGTGTGAGAGACCTGCTGGGCCCGGTCGCAATGGCGACCTTTGCACCACTGTTAGTTACGCCCCTGCCGCCGACCCCTATATTATATTTATTAACCCCTAATCTGCCCCCCACAACGTCGCCGCCAACTACCTACAATAATTAACCCCTAATCTGCCGACCGCATCTCACCGCTACTATAATAAAGTTATTAACCCCTAATCCGCCTCACTCCCTCCTCAATAACCCTATAAGAAATAGTATTAACCCCTCATCTGCCCTCCCTAACATCGCAGACACCTAGCTTCAATTATTAACCCCTAATCTGCCGACCGGAGCTCGCCGCTACTATAATAAATATATTAACCCCTAAAGCTAAGTCTAAACCTAACCCTAACACCCCCCTAAGTTAAATATAATTTAAATCTAACTAAATAAATTAACTCTTATTAAATAAATTATTCCTATTTAAAGCTAAATACTTACCTGTAAAATAAACCCTAATATAGCTACAATATAAATTATAATTATATTGTAGCTATTTTAGGATTAATATTTATTTTACAGGCAACTTTGTAATTATATTATCCAGGTACAATAGCTATTAAATAGTTAATAACTATTTAATAGTTACCTAGTTAAAATAATTACAAAATTACCTGTAAAATAAATCCTAACCTAAGTTACAATTAAACCTAACACTACACTATCAATAAATTAATTAAATACAATACCTACAAATAAATAGAATGAAATAAACTAACTAAAGTACAAAAAATAAAAAAGAACTAAGTTACAAAAAATAAAAAAATATTTACAAACATTAGAAAAATATTACAACAATTTTAAACTAATTACACCTACTCTAAGCCCCCTAATAAAATAACAAAGCCCCCCAAAATAAAATAATGCCCTACCCTATTCTAAATTAAAAAAGTTCAAAGCTTTTTTACCTTACCAGCCCTGAAAAGGGCCCTTTGCGGGGCATGCCCCAAAGAATTCAGCTCTTTTGCCTGTAAAATAAAACCTACAATACCCCCCCAACATTACAACCCACCACCCACATACCCCTAATCTAACCAAAAAACCCCTTAAATAAACCTAACACTAAGCCCCTGAAGATCTTCCTACCTTATCTTCACCACGCCGGGTTCACCAATCGATCCAGAAGAGCTCCTCCGATGTCTTGATCCAAGCCCAAGCATGGGGCTGAAGATGTCCATGATCTGACTGAAGTCTTCATCCAAGCGGGAGCTGAAGAGGTCCATGATTCGGCTGAAGTCTTCTATCAAGCGGCATCTTCAATCTTCTTTCTTCCGGATTCATGTTCTTCCCGCCGACGCGGAACATCCATCTTCACCGACGACTTCCCAACGAATGACGGTTCCGTTAAGGGACGTCATCCAAGATGGCGTCCCTCGAATTCCGATTGGCTGATAGGATTCTATCAGCCAATCGGAATTAAGGTAGGAAAATTCTGATCAAGTTCAATCCGATTGGCTGATCAGATCAACCAATCAAATTGAGCTTGCATTCTATTGGCTGTTCCGATCAGCCAATAGAATGCGAGCTCAATCTGATTGGCTGATCGGATCAGCCAATCGGATTGAACTTGATTCTGATTGGCTGATTCCATCAGCCAATCAGAATTTTCCTACCTTAATTCCGATTGGCTGATAGAATCCTATCAGCCAATCGGAATTTGAGGGACGCCATCTTTTCAGGGCTGGTAAGGTAAAAGAGCTTTGAACTTTTTTAATTTAGAATAGGGTAGGACATTTTTTTATTTTGGGGGTCGTTGTTATTTTATTAGGGGGCTTAGAGTAGGTGTAATTAGTTTAAAATTGTTGTAATATTTTTCTAATGTTTGTAAATATTTTTTTATTGTTTGTACTTTAGTTAGTTTATTTAATTGTATTTATTTGTAGGTATTGTATTTAATTAATTTATTGATAGTGTAGTGTTAGGTTTAATTGTAACTTAGGTTAGGATTTTTTTTACAGGAAATTTTGTAATTATTTTAACTAGGTAACTATTAAATAGTTATTAACTATTTAATAGCTATTGTACCTGGTTAATATAATTACAAAGTTGCCTGTAAAATAAATATTAATCCTAAAATAGCTACAATATAATTATAATTTATATTGTAGCTATATTAGGGTTTATTTTACAGGTAAGTATTTAGCTTTAAATAGGAATAATTTATTTAATAAGAATTATTTTATTTCATTAGATTTAAATTATATTTAACTTAGGGGGGTGTTAGTGTTAGGTTTAGACTTAGCTTTAGGGGTTAATACATTTATTATAGTAGCGGCGAGCTCCGGTTGACAGATTAGGGGTTAATAATTGAAGTTAGGTGTCGGCGATGTTAGGGAGGGCAGATTAGGGGTTAATACTATTTCTTATAGGGTTATTGAGGCGGGAGTGAGGCGGATTAGGGTTTAATAACTTTATTATAGTAGCGGTGAGATGCGGTCGGCAGATTAGGGGTTAATTATTGTAGGTAGCTGGCGGCGACATGTGGGGGGCAGATTAGGGGTTAATAAATATAACATAGTGGTCGGCGATGTTAGGGGCAGCAGATTAGGGGTACATAGGGATAACGTAGCTGGCGGCAGTGTACAGAGCGGCAGATTAGGGGTTAAAACATTTTAATAGAGTGGGGGCGATGTGGGGGGACCTCGGTTTAGGGGTACATAGGTAGTTTATGGGTGTTAGTGTACTTTAGAGCACAGTAGTTAAGAGCTTTATAAACCGATGTTAGCCCAGAAAGCTCTTAACTACTGACTTTTTTCTGCGGCTGGAGTTTTGTCGTTAGATTTCTAACGCTCACTTCAGCCAAGACTCTAAATACCGGCGTTAGAAAGATCCCATTGAAAATATAGGATACGCAAATGGCGTAGGGGGATCTGCGGTATGGAAAAGTCGCGGCTGGAAAGTGAGCGTTAGACCCTTTCCTGACTGACTCCAAATACCAGCGGGCGGTAAAAACCAGCGTTAGGAGCCTCTAACACTGGTTTTCACGGCTACCGCCCAACTCTAAATCTAGGCCTAAGTTACACAAAAAAATAAACACTAAGTTACAATAAAAAAAAAAGACATTATCAAAGCTTTAAACTAATTACACCTAATCTAAGGGCCCTATGAAAATAAACCCCCCCCCCCCAAAATAAAAAAAACCCTAGCCTACAATAAACTACAAATAGCCCTTAAAAGGACCTTTTGCGGGGCATTGCCCCAAAGTAATCAGCTCTTTTACCTGTAAAAAAAAATACAAATACCCCCCCCCAACAGTAAAACCCACCTTAATTCCTATCAGCCAATCGGAATTAAGGTTGAAAAAATCCTATTGGCTGTTGCAATCAGACAATAGGATTGAGCTTTCATCCTATTGGCTGATCCAATCAGCCAATAGGATTTGCCGGTCTGTAGGCAAATCAAGCTCTCCACAATTACGCTGTGGAATTCCAGCGTATTTGCGGTTGACAGCTTGATAAATAGAGGCCCTTATCTCAGTTCTTTTGACAGACATCCAATCAGTATCCAATAAGTGCTGACTCTTAAATAACTTCACGGGAGTGAGCACAATGGTATCTATATGACACACGTGAACTAGCAAGGTCTAACGGACAAAAACTTTCAAAATGCACTGAGGTAAGAGGCAGTTCAACGGCTCAGATAATTAGCATATGCGTCTTCCTAGGTTTAGCTTTCCACAAAGAATACCAAGAAAGCAAAGCAAATTTGATGATAAAAGTAAATTGGAAAGTTGTTTAAAATTACTGCCCTATCTGAATCATAAAAGTTTAATTTTGACTAAACTGTTCCTTTAAGTATTATTTAGTCTAATTAAAAATTTAACTGGGTGAGCAAATGATTTATTGGTGACACTGTTACTGGGAAACAGCTAAGTGTTTGAAACATTGATAGATAGCACATTTTGCATAAATACAGTATATGAAAAGATCGAAGCCTTCTCAAATAAAATTCACTGAGCTTGCAACCCATGTAAAGTTTTTTAATCTATATTTTTGTTTAAACCAATTATACTGCTGGAATTCATTCCCATAACTATTCTCTCCTACTATGTACAACAAAGAGAACAGTGTCACCATTTCTATCCTCACACTTTACTTTTGTACATGACCAGCACTAGCATATAAACTTGACTTCATCTCGGTTTTGTCTACATCTTAGCCTAATCCACCTTCCTATATTTTGTCTAAGCAGTAAACAAAAGACTGTATTAGTCTAAGCAGAACTATCCTGAGACTCTTGGCTGATGAGAAATATCTATTTCTCGGGGATTGACAGCCTTAATGATACCCGCATGACGTACATTCATCAAGTTATCATCCTGTCTAGATCTGAGAGCTGTGTCAACATAGCTGTTGTGCCGACACATTATCTGTGGTTCCCCACTCCCAGTAACAGAGTTGCATAGGGTACTGCAAACATGGTCTATTTTGGAACAAAAGTTCAGCTTCTGTAAATGTAGAAGATAACAAAATTATTAAAATATTGAATTTGTGCCTAAATACGCACAGCTATTCCTTGCGACAATTCAGCTGACTATTACATTTAGAAGGTTTGTAAAAATTATATGAAATCCAATTGTTTTCTTTTATGAGTCAGATAGAGTATGCAATTTTAAGCAACATTTTCATTTACTCCTATTTTCTTCATTCTCTTGGTATCTTTATTTGAAAAAGCTAGAATGTAAGCTTGGCAGCCGGACCATTTTCAGTTCAGCACCCTGGGTAGGGCTTGCTGATTGTTGGCTACATTTATCCACTAATCAGCAAGTGCTACCCAGGTGCTGAACGAAAAACAGGCCAGCTCCTAAGCTTACATTCCTGCTTTTGACATAAAGATACCAAGAGAACGAAGAAAAATGGATGAAAGGAGTAAATTAGAAAGTTGCTTAAAATTGCTGCTATTTCTGAATCATGAAAGAACAAATTTGGGTTTAGTGTCCCTTTAAACTATTTAAAGTGTTTAAAATGTCTTTGTAAGCAAATACATCTCAGATCATTTATCAATTGCTTTCTTCGAGTGATAGCAATGCTTGTGAGTTTTTATAGCCAAAAGATAAATGTTACCTCTTTATCTTGAACAGTAAACTAGGGCTTTATCATGGTCCAGGTAAAATAAACTACTGTAATACCTCATTCTAAGGTTCCTTGTATGTTGAATTCAGTTTATTTGCTTTCTCACAAATGGCATTTGGTAGTAATATCTCGACTAACCTGGTGTTCATTGGAATTCTCTGATTCAACTAAGAGCAAACGTTAATATTTTTGATAATGTTAAGGTCTTAAATGAACAGTCTAATCCAATATATACTTTTATGATTCAGATAGAGCATGTAATTTTAAACAACTTTCCAATTTACTTTTATCACCAATTTTGCTTTGTTCTCTTGGTATTCTTAGTTGAAAGCTAAACCTAGGAGGTTCATATGCTAATTTCTTAGACCTTGAAGGCCGCCTCTAAGATGAATGCATTTTGACAGTTTTTCACCACTAGAGGGTATTACTTCTTGTGAGTCATGTATATGTATGTATATATATATATATATATATAACACTGTGCTCATGCACGTGGAGTTACCTAGGAGTCAGCACTTATTGGGGCCTAGTTATCAAGCCGTCAACCTCAAATACGCTGGAATTCCGCAGCGTATTTGTGGCGAGGCTGATTCGCCTTAGTTATCAAAGGCTCGAGACCGGCAAAAGTAGAATTTTGTGACGTAAGCATCGATCCGCCGGACTCAGTCCGACACAGATCGATTCTTACGTCACTCCAGATGTTCCGCACACAAGTGCGGCACATTCTCACTACTTTTGCTAGCTATCAAAAAACTAGCAGGTACGCTCGGCACTTTTACGGCCCAGCGTACCTGGTTTTCAATCCGCCACCCCTGGAGGCGGCGGATCCCATAGGAATCAATGGGAGTCTGACCATAGCGAAAGTACAAGTTCGCTGCTGACAGACATCCCATTGATTCCTATGGGAGCTGTCTACACCTAACACCCTAACATGTACCCCGAGTCTAAACACCCCTAATCTGCCCCCCCTACACCGCCGCAACTAAATAAAGTTATTACCCCCTAAACCGCCGCTCCCGGAGCCCACCGCAAGCTACTCTATACATATTAACCCCTAAACCGCCGCTCCCGGAGCCCACCGCAAGCTACTCTATACATATTAACCCCTAAACCGCCGCTCCCGGAGCCCACCGCAACTATAATAAATGTATTAACCCCTAAACCGCCGCTCCCTGAACCCGCCGCAACCTATATTAAATGTATTAACCCCTATCCTGCCCCCCCTACACCGTCGCCAGCTATAATATATTTATTAACCCCTAATCTGCCCCCCTACACCGTCGCCACCTATAATAAATGTATTAACCCCTATCCTGCCCCCCACTACGCCGCCACTGTCATAAAATTATTAACCCCTAAACCTAAGTCTAACCCTAACCCTAACGCCCCCCTAACTTAAATATTAATTAAATAAATCTAAATAAATTAACTCTTATTAAGTAAATGAATCCTATTTAAAACTAAATACTTACCTTTAAAATAAACCCTAATATAGCTACAATATAAATAATAATTATATTCTAGCTATTTTAGGATTTATTTTTATTTTACAGGTACCTTTCAATTTATTTTAACCATGTACAATAACTATTAAATAGTTATTAACTATTTAATAGCTTACCTAGCTAAAATAAAGAGAAATGTACCTGTGAAATAAATCCTAACCTAAGTTACAATTACACCTAACACTACACTATACTTTAATAAATTATTCCTATTTAAAAATAAATACTTACCTGTAAAATAAACCCTAAGATAGCTACAATAAAATTAATAATTATATTATAGCTATCTTAGGATTTATATTTATTTTACAGGTAACTTTGTATTTATTTTAGCTAGTTAGAATAGTTATTAAATAGTTATTAACTATTTAATAACTACATAGCTAAAAGAAATACAAAATTACCTGTAAAATAAATCCTAACTTAAGTTACAATTAAACCTAATACTACACTATCATTAAATTAATTAAATAAATTAACTACAAATAACTACAATTAAATACAATTACATAAACTAACTAAAGTACAAAAAATAAAAAAAGCTAAGTTACAAAAAATAAAAAAATAAGTTACAAACATGTTACAAATATTACAACAATTTTAAGCTACTTACACCTAATCTAAGCCCCCTAATAAAATAACAAACCCCCCCAAAATAAAAAAATGCCCTACCCTATTCTAAATTAAATAAATTTCAAAGCTCTTTTACCTTACCAGCCCTTAAAAGGGCCATTTGTGGGGGCATGCCCCAAAGAAAACAGCTCTTTTGCCTGTAAAAGAAAAATACAACCCCCCCCCCCAACATTAAAACCCACCACCCACATACCCCTAATCTAACCCAAACCCCCCTTACAAAAACCTAACACTAATCCCCTGAAGATCATCCTACCTTGAGTCGTCTTCACTCAGCCGAGCCACCGATGGAATTGAAGAGGACATCCGGAGCGGAAGAAGTTAATCCTCCAAGCGGCGCTGAAGAAATCTTCCATCCGATGAAGTCATCATCCAGGCGGCGCTGAAGAAAAGTCTTCGATCCGGCCGATGTCATCTTCAAAGAGGCGCTGAAGAGGTCTTCTATCCGGGCGAAGTCATCTTCCAAGCCGGGTCTTCAATCTTCCTTCCGCCGACGCGGAACCACCTTCTTCACCGACGGACTACGACGAATGACGGCTCCTTTAAGGGACCTCATCCAAGATGGCGTCCCCTCAATTCCGATTGGCTGATAGGATTCTATCAGCCAATCGGAATTAAGGTAGGAAAAATCTGATTGGCTGATGGAATCAGCCAATCAGATTGAGCTCGCATTCTATTGGCTGTTCCGATCAGCCAATAGAATGCAAGCTCAATCTGATTGGCTGATTGGATCAGCCAATCGGATTGAACTTGAATCTGATTGGCTGATTCCATCAGCCAATCAGATTTTCCTACCTTAATTCCGATTGGCTGATAGAATCCTATCAGCCAATCGGAATTGAGGGGACGCCATCTTGGATGACATCCCTTAAAGGAGCCATCATTCATCGTAGTCCGTCGGTGAAGAAGGTGGTTCCGTGTCGGCGGAAGGAAGATTGAAGACCCGGCTTGGAAGATGACTTCGCCCGGATAGAAGACCTCTTCAGCGCCTCTTTGAAGATGACATCGGCCGGATCG
Source organism: Bombina bombina (assembly GCF_027579735.1). Classification (NCBI taxonomy): domain Eukaryota; kingdom Metazoa; phylum Chordata; class Amphibia; order Anura; family Bombinatoridae; genus Bombina; species Bombina bombina. The sequence continues at coordinate 148,651,228 of NC_069510.1, read as the reverse complement.
AAGACTTTTCTTCAGCGCCGCCTGGATGATGACTTCATCGGATGGAAGATTTCTTCAGCGCCGCTTGGAGGATTAACTTCTTCCGCTCCGGATGTCCGCTTCGGTTCCATCGGTGGCTCGGATGAGTGAAGACGACTCAAGGTAGGATGATCTTCAGGGGATTAGTGTTAGGTTTTTGTAAGGGGGGTTTGGGTTAGATTAGGGGTATGTGGGTGGTGGGTTTTAATGTTGGGGGGGGTTGTATTTTTCTTTTACAGGCAAAAGAGCTGTTTTCTTTGGGGCATGCCCCCACAAATGGCCCTTTTAAGGGCTGGTAAGGTAAAAGAGCTTTGAAATTTATTTAATTTAGAATAGGGTAGGGCATTTTTTTATTTTGGGGGGGTTTGTTATTTTATTAGGGGGCTTAGATTAGGTGTAAGTAGCTTAAAATTGTTGTAATATTTGTAACATGTTTGTAACTTATTTTTTTATTTTTTGTAACTTAGCTTTTTTATTTTTTGTACTTTAGTTAGTTTATTTAATTTAATTTTAGTTATTTGTAGCTAATTTATTTAATTAATTTAATGATAGTGTAGTGTTAGGTTTTATTTTAGCTAGGTAAGCTATTAAATAGTTAATAACTATTTAATAGCTATTGTACCTAGTTAAAATAAATTGAAAGTTACCTGTAAAATAAAAATAAATCCTAACATAGCTACAACTTTTTTTATTTTTTGTACTTTAGTTAGTTTATGTAATTGTATTTAATTGTAGTTATTTATAGTTAATTTATTTAATTAATTTAATGATAGTGTAGTATTAGGTTTAATTGTAACTTAAGTTAGGATTTATTTTACAGGTAATTTTGTATTTCTTTTAGCTAGGTAGTTATTAAATAGTTAATAACTATTTAATAACTATTCTAACTATCTAAAAGAAATACAAAGTTACCTGTAAAATAAATATAAATCCTAAGATAGCTATAATATAATTATTAATTACATTGTAGCTATCTTAGGGTTTATTTTACAGGTAAGTATTTATTTTTAAATAGGAATAATTTATTAAAGTATAGTGTAGTGTTAGGTGTAATTGTAACTTAGGTTAGGATTTATTTCACAGGTACATTTCTCTTTATTTTAGCTAGGTAAGCTATTAAATAGTTAATAACTATTTAATAGTTATTGTACATGGTTAAAATAAATTGAAAGGTACCTGTAAAATAAAAATAAATCCTAAGATAGCTAGAATATAATTATTATTTATATTGTAGCTATATTAGGGTTTATTTTAAAGGTAAGTATTTAGTTTTAAATAGGATTCATTTACTTAATAAGAGTTAATTTATTTAGATTTATTTAATTAATATTTAAGTTAGGGTTAGGGTTAGACTTAGGTTTAGGTTAATAATTTTATGACAGTGGCGGCGGCGTAGTGGGGGGCAGGATAGGGGTTAATAAATTTATTATAGGTGGCGACGGTGTAGGGGGGGCAGATTAGGGGTTAATAAATATATTATAGGTGGTGACGGTGTAGGGGGGGCAGGATAGGGGTTAATAGGTTTAATATAGGTTGCGGCGGGTTCATGGAGCGGCTGTTATGGGGTTAAACTATTTATTTAGTTGCGGCGAGGTGCGGGATCATCAGGATAGGGGTTAATAATTTTATTATAGAGGGCGACGGTATAGGGGGGGCAGGATAGGGGTTACTAGGTATACTGTAGGTGGCAGCGGTGTCCGGGAGCGGCGGTTTAGGGGTTAATACATTTATAAGAGTTGCGGCAGGGTCTAGGAGCGGCGGTTTAGGGGTTAATACATTTATAAGAGTTACGGCAGGGTCTAGGAGCGGCGGTTTAGGGGTTAGTAACTTTATTGAGTTGCGGGAGGCTCCGGGGGCGCCGGTATAGGGATAGAACAGTGTAGTTTAGTGTGAGTGCTTAGTGACAGGCTAGCAATAAAGCTGGGAAAAAGCCGAAGGGCAGCGAGATCGGATGAGTGATAACTGTCACAGTCCGCTGCTCATCGCCCCGCGGCTTTTTGACAGCTTTATTTGATAACTTAGGCGTATTTTTTCAGGTCCGCGGCGGCGAAGGTAGGCGAGCTTAGGCGGGCGTATTGGGCCGGCGAAGCCAGAAAAGTAGACGGCTTGATAACTACCCCCCATTGGCTAAAATGCAAGTCTGTCAAAAGAACTGAAATAAGGGGCCGTCTGCAGAGGCTAAGATACAAAGTAATCACAGAGGTAAAAAGTATATTTATATAACTGAGATAAGGAGCAGTCTGCAGAGGCTTAGATACAGGGTAATCACAGAGGTAAAAGTACATTAATATAACCGTGTTGGTTATGCAAAACTAGGGAATAGGTAATAAAGGGATTATCTATATTTTAAAACAATAAAATTCTGGTGTAGACTGTCCCTTTAAACTACAGCTATGTCTAAAATTATGCTATGGGGTAACTCATTTGGTATAGCAGAACTTACCAAATTCTCAAATTTGACATCTAAAACTAGACATATTTTTAAACTAGAAAACCCAAGGTATTAATCTAGGTCAATTTTGGTATATTTTATGCCACCATTGACAACCAAATACAATCATATATAGACATTGTTACATTTTTCACAAACTTTGGGTTTCAAACTTATATTATTTACACACTACTGATGTCATAACACAATGGTTGTAAACGTTTCTCTAGGACCCACTTTCTTCAGAAATGGCATGCATGGCTTTGCCATTGATTAATTGCTACTGAGCACCAAACCTCTGAAATTGTATTTTTCTGTAGTGTAATGAATGATGGTCCGCTCTCTTTCAGATAAGTGGGCTAAGACTTATTAATATGGTCTTGAGGAAGATCATGGCTTATTTAGAAGCACCTGACCCTTCAACATAGAACCAGTGCAGTGAGATATTTTACACTGTTATAACAATGATCTGTCATCCGGACAGACCCAGAATAGATTCAGGATGACTCATTTAAAAACAGACTAACTAAAGGGGAGACAGAGGTTTTGTATTGACTCCCATCTAGATTCATAAAAACTCCTGACCCTGTCCACCGTTCAGTGGGACAGATGATAATGAAGCCACCTGCAATGAATGCTTGGAGGGGTCATGCATTTTCGCTTTCATTCAGAGATAATTAATTTGAAATAAAATCAATACATAAAATTATTAGGAGAGGGATGAGGATCATGGCATAGAACTATCTATCAAAATGTCATGCCCCTATAAATACACCATTTATTCTCTGCACTGAGCAAGTAAAGTTATCATTTTTAACTTAGGTCATTAATTAAGACCTGAAAAAAAAGATAGACATATATACACACACACTGCGTGTTTTGGTTCCTGGCCTGTGAACCTGGGAAGAGAAGCCAAGTTGATTGGAGAAAGCCATTGGATGAAATCTGCTTTGTTTGCTGGGCTGATCACAGCCTCCCTCTTTAACAAAAAACAATGCTACAGCCATAGGTCTCTGTCACTATTCTAAGCTACAAAGTACCCAGACCTTTACTCTGTATAGAGGGTTAACCATGGAACTGAAGGGAGAGAGAAGACGGGGACGGCAGAACAGAGCACAGAAATGGAAAAAAAGGCCACACAGAACACTGGGAGTGGATTATCAGGTGACAAAAACACTGGGAGTGGGTTATCAGGTGACAAAAACACTGGGAGTGGATTATCAGGTGACAAAAACACTGGGAGTGGATTATCAGGTGACAAAAACACTGGGAGTGGATTATCAGGTGACAAAAACACTGGGAGTGGTGAATTATCAGGTGACAAAAACACTGGGAGTGGGTTATCAGGTGACAAAAACACTGGGAGTGGATTATCAGGTGACAAAAACACTGGGAGTGGATTATCAGGAGACAAAAACACTGGGAGTGGATTATCAGGAGACAAAAACACTGGGAGTGGATTATCAGGTGACAAAAACACTGGGATTGGATTATCAGGTGACAAAAACACTGGAGGCAGACAATATTACTTTATAGGGGCTCATGTGCATGACTGGTACCTCATTTCCTTTATACTATTCAGCCTATCAGGGTAGAAAGGGCCGTGTGTTAGGGCGGTTTCCCAAGAATCTCTGCTCATCTCGGCATATATGGTTAATAAACGTTTATACAGGAGATCTGTTTAAAGGGACATGAAACCTCATTGTTTATTTCATGATTTAGGTAGAATGTACAATTTGAAATAACTTTCCAGTTTACTTCTATTATAAAATTTGCTTCGTTCTCTTGGTATTATTTGTTGAAGGAGCAGCAATGTACTACTGGTTGCTGACTGAGCACATAGGTGAGCCAATGACAATCAGTATATATATGCAGCCAACAATCAACAGCTAGAACCTAGGTTATTTGCTGCTCCTGGATGTTCCTATGTAAACCTTTCAGCAAAGGATAAAAAGAGAAGGAAGCAAATAAATAATAGAAGTAAATTGGAAGGTTGTTTAAAATTATATTCTCTATCTGAATCATGAAAGAAAAATTTGGGGTTTCATGTCCCTTTAATGCAATTTTCCATTTGCTTTCCCATAGTACATACGTTATTTAAAGGAATAGTCTAGTCAATTAAACTTTCATGATTCAATTTCTCTTTGTTCTCATGGTATCTTTATTTGAAAAAGCAAGACTGTAAAGCTTACAAGCGGCCCATTTTTGGTTTATCACCTGGGTAACGCTTTCTGATTGGTGTCTAAATATATCCACCAATAAGCAAGCGCTATACAGGTGCTGAACCAAAAATGGGCTCCAAAGCTTACATTCAAATAAAGATACCAAGAGAACGAAGTAAAATTGGTAATAGGAGTAAATTAGAAAGTTGCTTAAAATCACATGCTCTATCTGAATCATGAAGGTTTAAGTTTGACTAGACTATCCCTTTAAGTACATTCCATACTATATAGAAATATATATTGTATATCTCTAGTCTAAACTTTATGGAACTATTCAATTGTGCTATTCATATTAAAGACCAGTATTTCACTACAGTAATGTATGGGGCCTATTTATGAAAGCGGATCAGGTCCGACAGACCACGCTGAATGCGGAGAGCAATACGCTCTCCGCATTCAGCATTGCACCAGCAGTTCTTGTGAACTGCTGGTGCAACGCCGCCCCCTGCAGATTCGCGGCCAATCACCCGCTAACAGGGGGTGTCAATCAACCCGATCGTATTCGATCGGGTTGATTTCACGCGATCTCTGTCCGCCGCCTCAGAGCAGAACGACAGGTTATGGAGCAGCGGTCTTCAGACCACTGCTTCATAACTTGTGTTTCTGGCGAATCTGAAGGCTCGCCAGAAACACGGCCCTTGAATAAATGGGCCCCTAAGTCTGAAATACCAATGGATTCTATAAAATGACGCTTAATGGGACAGCACATAAGACAGGAACAATAAAGCAGTAGCCTTAAGATTGTTACTGTTCATTGGTTTATTCTATACTGGGAAAGTGAGTTTCATATTTAACCCCTACTAAACTGAAACAGTTATTTGCAGTGGTTTTCCTTTTTTGTGTAAATTGAAACAAAAATATGCAATAAAACATATTTGTAGAGGGTTTTATAAATTACACAGTGATTGTTCTTTGGTACATTTTCTAATTATAAGCTTTATGGTTTCCATTCTCAATAAGCTCATTCTGAACACCTGACGTCTCACTGGAAAACCTATATCCTCCTTTTTGAAGAATGGAGACTTTTATTGGTGAGATTCTGTTCTAGAGATACCTGGATAGACTTTTCTGTTTCTGAAACTAATAATTTTGTTTGTGTTACTAATGAACTTTTCATTAAAATGATCCCGGCACATACACATGCATGACTCATTATATTCCCTGTTTTTCACAATCCTTTAGAAAAAAAGCACTACTATATCTCATAAACACTCTCTTAAACACCAGAACATTCAATCCAAGGTAGATATAATATCATTTATAAAGTAGTATTATTAATTCTTTATTAATTTATATATATATTTAATGTATGGTATATGTATATTTAATGGTCACATTTATATAGAACACGTTATTATCAACAAAGAGGTTAATCATAATTCTTATAGAAAAATATATCTAATGATTATTAACAGAAAAACACTGGTAAAGTCTATGGGTATTTCCCAAAAATATTAGCGCTAACACTGCTCAAGTTAAATCAATAGTGCTCCAATTCTTGCCCTCATATCACAAAGTTAAGAACTTTCACTCAAGTGGAAGCCTCCGGCACGCTAACATCTGGAGGTGATACAGTGCGACCCCACTAATGCCCTCTTCCCATAGACACGCTACAAGATCCCGTTCTTTTGCTCTAGAGCTAAACCAACAGTGTGCTAAGCCAAGTAGGCTAAAGCATATATATATATATATATATATATATATATATATATATATATATATATATATATAAGCATATATAAACAAAAAGAACATTTTTTTTCTGAAGCACAATTCTATGTAAACTTAAAAAAAAAAATTGATATGGTATATAACAAAGTGTTTGACTGGCTTAATAGTGTGTGTGTGTATATATATATATATATATATATATATATATATATATATATATATATATATATATATATATATATATATATATATATATATATATATATATATGTATAAATATGTGTGTGTGTGCGTTTGTGTATATATATATATATATATGTGTGTGTGTGTATATATATATATATATATATATATATATATATTTATACTGTATATGTGTGTGCATATATATATATATATATATATATATATATATATGTGTTTGTGTGTATATATATATATATACACTGTGTGCAGAATTATTAGGCAAATGAGTATTTTGACCACATCATCCTCTTTATGCATGTTGTCTTACTCCAAGCTGTATAAGATCGAAAGCCTACTACCAATTAAGCATATTAGGTGATGTGCATCTCTGTAATGAGAAGGGGTGTGGTCTAATGACATCAACACCCTATATCAGGTGTGCATAATTATTAGGCAACTTCCTTTCCTTTGGCAAAATGGATCAAAAGAAGGACTTGACAGGCTCAGAAAAGTAAAAAATAGTGAGATATCTTGCAGAGGGATGCAGCACCCTTAAAATTGCAAAGCGTCTGAAGCGTGATCATCGAACAATCAAGCGTTTCATTCAAAATAGTCAACAGGGTCGCAAGAAGCGTGTGGAAAAACCAAGGCGCAAAATAACTGCCCATGAACTGAGAAAAGTCAAGCGTGCAGCTGCCAAGATGCCACTTGCCACCAGTTTGGCCATATTTCAGAGCTGCAACATCACTGGAGTGCCCAAAAGCACAAGGTGTGCAATACTCAGAGACATGGCCAAGGTAAGAAAGGCTGAAAGACGACCACCACTGAACAAGACACACAAGCTGAAACGTCAAGACTGGGCCAAGAAATATCTCAAGACTGATTTTTCTAAGGTTTTATGGACTGATGAAATGAGAGTGAGTCTTGATGGGCCAGATGGATGGGCCCGTGGCTGGATTGGTAAAGGGCAGAGAGCTCCAGTCCGACTCAGACGCCAGCAAGGTGGAGGTGGAGTACTGGTTTGGGCTGGTATCATCAAAGATGAGCTTGTGGGGCCTTTTCGGGTTGAGGATGGAGTCAAGCTCAACTCCCAGTCCTACTGCCAGTTTCTGGAAGACACCTTCTTCAAGCAGTGGTACAGGAAGAAGTCTGCATCCTTCAAGAAAAACATGATTTTCATGCAGGACAATGCTCCATCACATGCGTCCAAGTACTCCACAGCGTGGCTGGCAAGAAAGGGTATAAAAGAAGAAAATCTAATGACATGGCCTCCTTGTTCACCTGATCTGAACCCCATTGAGAACCTGTGGTCCATCATCAAATGTGAGAGGGAAAACAGTACACCTCTCTGAACAGTGTCTGGGAGGCTGTGGTTGCTGCTGCACGCAATGTTGATGGTGAACAGATCAAAACACTGACAGAATCCATGGATGGCAGGCTTTTGAGTGTCCTTGCAAAGAAAGGTGGCTATATTGGTCACTGATTTGTTTTTGTTTTGTTTTTGAATGTCAGAAATGTATATTTGTGAATGTTGAGATGTTATATTGGTTTCACTGGTAAAAATAAATAATTGAAATGGGTATATATTTGTTTTTTGTTAAGTTGCCTAATAATTATGCACAGTAATAGTCACCTGCACACACAGATATCCCCCTAAAATAGCTATAACTAAAAACAAACTAAAAACTACTTCCAAAACTATTCAGCTTTGATATTGAGTTTTTTGGGTTCATTGAGAACATGGTTGTTGTTCAATAATAAAATTAATCCTCAAAAATACAACTTGCCTAATAATTCTGCACTCCCTGTATGTATAAATATGTGTGTGTGTGCGTTTGTGTATATATATTTATGTATATATATATATATATATATATATATATATATATATATATATATATATATATATACAGTATGTGTTTTATATATGTGTGTGTGTCCACAGATACATAAATACATACACATATATAAACAAATTTAATAATAGAAGTAAATTGGAAGCATTTTTAAAAAGTTTGGGATTTCACGTGCCTTTAAGAGCACATTTTGTTTAGTTTACAGGGAGTGCAGAATTATTAGGCAAGTTGTATTTTTGAGGATTAATTTTATTATTGAACAACAACCATGTTCTCAATGAACCCAAAAAACTCAATATCAAAGCTGAATAGTTTTAGAAGTAGTTTTTAGTTTTTTTTAGTTATAGCTATTTTAGGGGGATATCTGTGTGTGCAGGTGACTATTACTGTGCATAATTATTAGGCAACTTAACAAAAAACAAATATATACCCATTTCAATTATTTATTTTTACCAGTGAAACCAATATAACATCTCAACATTCACAAATATACATTTCTGACATTCAAAAACAAAACAAAAACAAATCAGTGACCAATATAGCCACCTTTCTTTGCAAGGACACTCAAAAGCCTGCCATCCATGGATTCTGTCAGTGTTTTGATCTGTTCACCATCAACATTGCGTGCAGCAGCAACCACAGCCTCCCAGACACTGTTCAGAGAGGTGTACTGTTTTCCCTCCTTGTAAATCTCACATTTGATGATGGACCACAGGTTCTCAATGGGGTTCAGATCAGGTGAACAAGGAGGCCATGTCATTAGATTTTCTTCTTTTATACCCTTTCTTGCCAGCCACGCTGTGGAGTACTTGGACGCGTGTGATGGAGCATTGTACTGCATGAAAATCATGTTTTTCTTGAAGGATGCAGACTTCTTCCTGTACCACTGCTTGGAGAAGGTGTCTTCCAGAAACTGGCAGTAGGACTGGGAGTTGAGCTTGACTCCATCCTCAACCCGAAAAGGCCCCACCAGCTCATCTTTGATGATACCAGCCCAAACCAGTACTCCACCTCCACCTTGCTGGCATCTGAGTCGGACTGGAGCTCTCTGCCCTTTACCAATCCAGCCACGGGCCCATCCATCTGGCCCATCAAGACTCATTCTCATTTCATCAGTCCATAAAACCTTAGAAAAATCAGTCTTGAGATATTTCTTGGCCCAGTCTTGATGTTTCAGCTTGTGTGTCTTGTTCAGTGGTGGTCGTCTTTCAGCCTTTCTTACTTTGGCCATGTCTCTGAGTATTGCACACCTTGTGCTTTTGGGCACTCCAGTGATGTTGCAGCTCTGAAATATGGCCAAACTTGTGGCAAGTGGCATCTTGGTAGCTGCACGCTTGACTTTTCTCAGTTCATGGGCAGTTATTTTGCGCCTTGGTTTTTCCACACGCTTCTTGCTACCCTGTTGACTATTTTGAATGAAACGCTTGATTGTTCGATGATCACGCTTCAGAAGCTTTGCAATTTTAAGAGTGCTGCATCCCTCTGCAAGATATCTCACTATTTTTTACTTTTCTGAGCCTGTCAAGTCCTTATTTTGACCCATATTGCCAAAGGAAAGGAAGTTGCCTAATAATTATGCACACCTGATATAGGGTGTTGATGTCATTAGACCACACCCCTTCTCATTACAGAGATGCACATCACCTAATATGCTTAATTGGTAGTAGGCTTTCGAGCCTATACAGCTTGGAGTAAGACAACATGCATAAAGAGGATGATGTGGTCAAAATACTAATTTGCCTAATAATTCTGCACTCCCTGTAGTGACATTACATGGGGCGTATATATATCTTCAAGCACAAGTCATGGAAAAGCTCTGCTGTGTTTATATGTTTAACACATGTACATTTGTAATTATTGTTCATAACATTATCTTGTCTCAAATCTCTAATGCAGTGAAAATACTTTGTTATACTTTAGCTTTTTCAGTTTGCAGAACTAGTAATTAAATTGCAACATAAGTACTAAAATAGTTAATCCTAATGCAACTAAAGTATTTGCTTTTGTCCTATCTTTTATTGTTTGAATTATTTGTGCTCTTGTATTGTAGATAAAATGACAAGTTAATGCCGCAAGACGCTGCCTGTGATAATGACAATTTGGCGAGTGAGCTATCACACACACTGTCTACAGACTAAGTTTAGACTCCTGCTCTTATCACTTTATTCTCCTCCTACACAATTATGTAGATACAATTCTGAGTATTTAAAAAAAAAACTTCTTTTTATTGAATCACAAAGAAAACATTATTTGTTTTATAAATTGGAGTTCAATGTAAACATATGTAAGTAGAATGGATGAATACATACATGTGGGTGTGTATTTTATTTACTTGTATTTGTCAGTAGAGTAGCGTTTACTGTTTAAAGGTTCCCTAGTGCAGTGTTTGAATGAAATAGGTGTTGGAAAGGACATTTGCACTTTAAATTAAAGGGATATAAAAACCCAATTTTTTCTTTCTTTCGTGATTCAGATAGTGCAGCAATTTTAAGCAACTTTCTAATTTACTCCTTTTATCATTTTTTTCTTCGTTCACTTGGTAACTTTATTTGAAAAGCAGGAATATAAGCTTAAGAGCCGGCCCATTTTGGTTCAGCACCCTGGGTACATTTAGCCACCAATCAGCAAGCGCTATCCAGGGTGCTGAACCAAAAATGGGCCAGCTCCTATACTTACATACCTGCTTTTCAAATAAAGACACCAAGAGAATGAAGAAAAAATGATTAGAGTTCACAGAATGGCTGGGTTTTCAGTGCGTTAGGCTCCAAAAAGGGAGCGTAGAGCATAATTTAACTCCACTGCATCTCTTGATACCAGCGGTGCTTACGGACGCGGCCAGCTTCAAAAACGTGCTTGTGCACGATTCCCCCATAGAAAACAATGGGGCTGTTTGAGCTGAAAAAAAACCTAACACCTGCAAAAAAGCCGCGTTCAGCTCCTAACGCAGCCCCATTGTTTTCTATGGGGAAACACTTCCTACGTCTGCACCTAACACCCTAACATGTACCCCAAATCTACACACCCCTAACCTTACACTTATTAACCTCTAATCTGCTGCCCCCGCTATCGCTGATACTTGCATATTTTTTTTAACCCCTAATCTGCCGCTCCGTAAACCGCCGCTACTTACATTATCCCTATGTACCCCTAATCTGCTGCCCCTAACACCGCCGACCCCTATATTATATTAATTAACCCCTAATCTGCCCCCCACAACATTGCCTCCACCTGCCTACACTTATTAACCCCTAATCTGCCGACCTGACCGCGCCGCTTTTATAATAAAGTTATTAACCCCTAATCCGCCTCACTCCCGCCTCAATAACCCTATAATAAATAGTATTAACCCCTAATCTGCCCTCCCTAACATCGCCGACACCTAACTTCAAACATTAACCCCTAATCTGCCGACTGGAGCTCACCGCTATTCTAATAAATGTATTAACCCCTAAAGCTAATTCTAACCCTAACCCTAACACCCCCCTAAGTTAAATATAATTTTTATCTAACGAAATAAATTAACTATTATTAAATAACTTATTCCTATTTAAAGCTAAGTACTTACCTGTAAAATAAACCCTAATATAGCTACAATATAAATTATAATTATATTGTAGCTATTTTAGGATTAATATTTATTTTACAGGCAACTTTGTAATTATTTTAACCAGGTACAATAGCTATTAAATAGTTAATAACTATTTAATAGTTACCTAGTTAAAATAATTACAAAATTACCTGTAAAATAAATCCTAACCTAAGTTACAATTAAACCTAACACTACACTATCAATAAATTATTTAAATACAATACCTACAAATAACTACAATTAAATAAACTAACTAAAGTACAAAAAATAAAAAAGAACTAAGTTACAAAAAATAAAAAAATATTTACAAACATTAGAAAAATATTACAACAATTTTAAACTAATTACACCTACTCTAAGCCCCCTAATAAAATAACAAAGCCCCCCAAAATAAAAAAATGCCCTACCCTATTCTAAATTAAAAAAGTTCAAAGCTCTTTTACCTTACCAGCCCTGAACAGGGCCCTTTGCGGGGCATGCCCCAAAGAATTCAGCTCTTTTGCCTGTAAAAAAAACACATACAATACCCCCCCCCCAACATTACAACCCACCACCCACATACCCCTAATCTAACCCAAACCCCCCTTAAATAAACCTAACACTAAGCCCCTGAAGATCTTCCTAACTTATCTTCACCATACCAGGTTCACCGATCCGTCCTCGGAAGTCTTGATCCAAGCCTCGGAAGTGTTGATCCAAGCCCAAGCGGGGGGCTGAAGAGTGACGTCCATCCTCGGGCTGAAGTCTGGATCCAAGCGGCGGCTGAAGAACTCCATCATCGGGCTGAAGTCGGAAGTCCATCATCGGGATGAAGTCTTCTATCAAGCCGCATCTTCAATCTTCTTTCTTCTGGAGCGGAGCGGAGCCATCTTCTTTCCAACCGACACGGATCCAACCTCTTCAACTGACGCCTACTCGCCGAATGACGGTTCCTTTAAATGACGTCATCCAAGATGGCGTCCCTCGAATTCCGATTGGCTGATAGGATTCTATCAGCCAATCGGAATTAAGGTAGGAATATTCTGATTGGCTGATGGAATCAGCCAATCAGAATCAAGTTCAATCCGATTGGCTGATCCAATCAGCCAATCAGATTGAGCTCGCATTCTATTGGCTGATCGGAATAGCCAATAGAATGCAAGCTCAATCTGATTGGCTGATGATGGACTTCCGACTTCAGCCCGATGATGGAGTTCTTTGTAATTATTTTAACTATTTTAGCTATTAAATAGTTCTTAACTATTTAATAGCTATTGTACCTGGTTAAAATAAATACAAAGTTACCTGTAAAATAAATATAAATCCTAAAATAGCTATAATATAATTATAATTTATATTGTAGCTATATTAGGGTTTATTTTACAGGTAAGTATTTAGCTTTAACTAGGAATAATTTATTTAATAAGAGTTAATTTATTTTGTTAGATTTAAATTATATTTAACTTAGGGGGGTGTTAGTGTTAGGGTTAGACTTAGCTTTAGGGGTTAATCCATTTATTACAGTAGCGGCGAGATTCGGTCGGCAGATTAGGGGCTAATAATTGAAGTTAGGTGTCGGCGATGTTAGGGAGGGCAGATTAGGGGTTAATACTATTTATTATAGGGTTATTGAGGTGGGAGTGAGGCGGATTAGGGGTTAATAACTTTATTATAGTAGCGGTGCGGTCCGCTCGGCAGATTAGGGGTTAATAAGTGTAGGCAGGTGGAGGCGACGTTGAGGGGGGGCAGATTAGGGGTTAATAAATATAATATAGGGGTCAGCGGTGTTAGGGGCAGCAGATTAGGGGTACATAAGGATAACGTAGGTGGCGGCGTTTTGCGGTCGGCAGATTAGGGGTTAATTATTGTAGGTAGCTGGCGGCGATGTTGTGGGGGGCAGGTTAGGGGTTAATAAGTATAATATAGGGGTCGGCGGTGTTAGGGGCAGCAGATTAGGGGTACATAAGGATAACGTAGGTGGCGGCGCTTTGCGGTTGGCAGATTAGGGGTTAATTATTGTAGGTAGCTGGCGGCGACGTTGTGGGGGGCAGGTTAGGGGTTAATAAATATAATACAGGGGTCGGCGGTGTTAGGGGCAGCAGATTAGGGGTACATAAGTATAACGTAGGTGGCGGTCGGCAGATTAGGGGTTAAAAAAATTTAATCGAGTGGCGGCGATGTGGGGGCCGGGGGACCTCGGTTTAGGGGTACATAGGTAGTTTATGGGTGTTAGTGTACTTTAGAGCACAGTAGTTAAGAGCTTTATGAACCGGCGTTAGCCCAGAAAGCTCTTAACTACTGACTTTTTTCTGCGGCTGGAGTTTTGTCGTCAGATTTCTAACGCTCACTTCAGCCACGACTCTAAATACCGGAGTTAGAAAGATCCCATTGAAAAGATAGGATACGACGTAAATGACGTAAGGGGATCTGCGGTATGAAAAAGTCGTGGCTGGAAAGTGAGCGCTAGACCCTTTAATGACTGACTCTAAATACCGGCGGTAGCCCAAAACCAGCGTTAGGAGCCTCTAACGCTGGTTTTGACGGCTACCACCCAACTCTAAATCTAGGCCAAAGTTACTTAAAATTGCTGCTCTATCTAAATCATGAAAGAAAAAAGGTGGGTTTCATATCCCTTTAAGTCGCTGCATAAACATTGTCTCCCTTAATAAGGAAAGTTTTTAACTGTTTGCTAACTGTGGCTGTAAAATCAATTTCCTATTACCCCAATTTTTTCATTTTCTGAACAGTCAATCTGCTGTGTTTGGACAAAGTTATGAGCTTTTCTACAAGCAAGCAGGATGGTACCTGACAGAATTAGTATAATATATGATTCATTAATGCTGTGTATAACTTTATACTGCATGACCTCTATTCTTCCCCTATATAGTGCAAGATTACAAGTGGAGCACTAATTTATCGCGCTCCCACAAACAGGTAAATTCGGCCGTTTACGGGCTCACGATAAAGGACCATCTATTACAAGTGGCTGGTTATTGCTACCGAAAATGTGCGGGTATGGGGTTTTAGAAAAAAAGCGACACTGAAAAGTGCCTTTACATAGCGGTCTATGAGGATTGTGTCTTCTCTATAAATATATATGTACTAGTCCTAAAGCCCGTTCACACGGGCCATTTTTTGCAGTACAGCGGTCCCACCTCTTGCGCTCTCTACCTCCCCCTCTCTTTTGCTCTCTCTCTCCCCCTCTCTGTTTAGAGCTTTCTCTCTCCCCCCTCTCTTTTGAGCTCTCTCCCCCCTCTCTTTTGCGCTCTCTCTCTCCCTCTCTCTTTTGCGCTCTCTCTCCCCCCCTCTCTTTTGCGTTCTCTCTCCCCTCCTCTCTTTTGAGCTCTCTCCCCATCTCTTTTGCGCTCTCTCTCTCCCCCCTCTCTTTTGAGCTCTCACTCTCCCCCCTCTCTTTTGCGCTCTCTCTCTCCTTCTCTCTTTTGGGCTCTCTCCACCCTCTCTTTTGCGTTCTCTCTCCCCCCTCTCTTTTGAGCTCTCTCCCCATCTCATTGGAGCTCTCTCCCCCCTCTCTTTTGCACTCTCTCTCTCCCCCTCTCTTTTGAGCTCTCACTCTCCCCCCTCTCTTTTGCTCTCTCTCTCTCTCCCCCTCTCTTTTGCTCTCTCCCCCTCTCTTTTGAGCTTTCTCTCTAACCCCTCTCTTTTGAGCTCTCTCTCTCCCCCCTCTCTTTTGCGCTCTCTCTCTCCCTCTCTCTTTTGCGCTCTCTCTCTCCCCCCTCTCTTTTGCGTTCTCTCTCCCCTCCTCTCTTTTGAGCTCTCTCCCCATCTCTTTTGCGCTCTCTCTCTCCCCCCTCTCTTTTGAGCTCTCACTCTCCCCCCTCTCTTTTGCGCTCTCTCTCTCCCTCTCTCTTTTGGGCTCTCTCCCCCCTCTCTTTTGCGTTCTCTCTCCCCCCTCTCTTTTGAGCTCTCTCCCCATCTAATTGGAGCTCTCTCCCCCTCTCTTTTGCACTCTCTCTCTCCCCCTCTCTTTTGCGCTCTCTCTCTCCCCCCTCTCTTTTGAGCTCTCACTCTCCCTCCTCTCTTTTGCGCTCTCTCTCTCCCTCTCTCTTTTGGGCTCTCTCTCTCCCCCCTCTCTTTTGCGTTCTCTCTCCCACCTCTCTTTTGAGCTCTCTCCCCATCTCATTTGAGCTTTCTCCCCCCTCTCTTTTGCGCTCTCTCTCTCCCCCTATCTTTTGCGCTCTCTCTCTCCCCCCTCTCTTTTGTGCTTTCTCCCCATCTCTTTTGCACGCTCTCTCCCCCCTCTCTTTTGCGCTCTCTCTCCCCCCTCTCTTTTGCGCTCTCTCCCCCTCTCTTTTGAGCTCTCTCTCTCCCCCTCTCTTTTGCACTCTCTCTCTCCCCCTCTCTTTTGCACTCTCTCCCCCATCTCTTTTGTGCTCTCTCTCTCCCCCATCTCTTTTGAGCTCTCTCTCCCCTTCTCCCTCTCCCCTCTCTTTTGCGCTCTCTCTCCCCCCTCTCTTTTGTGCTCTCTCTCCCTTCTCTTTTGCGCTCTCTCCCACCCTTTCTTTTGTGCTCTCTCTCCCCCTCTCTTTTGCGCTCTCTTTCCCCCTCTCTTTTGCGCTCTCTCACCCCCTCTCTTTTGCGCTCTCTCTCCCCCTCTCTTTTGCACTCTCTCTCCATCCCTCTCTTTTGCACTCTCTCCACCCTCTCTTTTGTGCTCTCTCTCCCCCCTCTCTTTTGCGCTCTTCCCCCCTCTCTTTTGCGCTCTCTCTCTCTCCCCTCTTTTGCACTCTCTCTTCCCCCCTCTCTTTTGCGCTCTCTCTCCCCCCCTCTCTTTTGCGTTCTCTCCCCTCTCTTTTGCTGTCTCTCTCCCCCTCTCTCTTTTGCTGTCTCTCTCCCCCCTCTCTTTTGCTGTCTCCCCCCCTCTCTTTTGCTGTCTCTCTCCCCCTCTCTCTTTTGCTGTCTTTCTCCCCCCCTCTCTTTTGCGCTCTCTCCCCCGTCTCTTTTGCGTTCTCCCCCCCCTCTCTTTTGCAGTCTCTCTCTCCCCCTCTTTTGCGCTCTCTCTTCCCCCCTCTCTTTTGCGCTCTCTCTCCCCCTCTCTTTTGCACTCTCTCTCCCCCCTCTCTTTTGAGCTCTCTCCCCCCTCTCATTTGAGCTCTCTCTCTCCCCCTCTCTTTTGCGCTCTCTCCCCATCTCTTTTGCGCTCTCTCTCTCCCCCCTCTCTTTTGAGCTCTCTCTCTCCCCCCTCTCTTTTGCGCTCTCTCCCCCTCTCTTTTGAGCTCTCTCTCTCCCCCTCTCTTTTGCACTCTCTCTCTCCCCCTCTCTTTTGCGCCCTCTCCCCCATCTCTTTTGTGCTCTCTCTCTCCCCCATCTCTTTTGCGCTCTCTCCCCCCTTCTCTCTCTCCCCTCTCTTTTGCGCTCTCTCTCCCCCTCTCTTTTGTGCTCTCTCTCCCTTCTCTTTTGCACTCTCTCTCCCACCCTTTCTTTTGTGCTCTCTCTCCCCCTCTCTTTTGCGCTCTCTCACCCCCTCTCTTTTGCGCTCTCTCTCCCCCTCTCTTTTGCACTCTCTCTCCATCCCTCTCTTTTGCACTCTCTCCACCCTCTCTTTTGTGCTCTCTCTCCCCCCTCTCTTTTGCGCTCTTCCCCCCTCTCTTTTGCGCTCTCTCTCTCTCTCTCCCCTCTTTTGCGCTCTCTCTTCCCCCCTCTCTTTTGCGCTCTCTCTCCCCCCCTCTCTTTTGCGTTCTCTCCCCCTCTCCCCCTCTCTTTTGAGCTCTCTCTCTCCCCCTTTCTTTTGCACTCTCTCTCTCCCCCTCTCTTTTGCGCTCTCTCCCCCATCTCTTTTGTGTTCTCTCTCTCCCCCATCTCTTTTGCGCTCTCTCCCCCCTTCTCTCTCTCCCCTCTCTTTTGCGCTCTCTCTCCCCCCTCTCTTTTGTGCTCTCTCTCCCTTCTCTTTTGCGCTCTCTCTCCCACCCTTTCTTTTGTGCTCTCTCTCCCCCTCTCTTTTGCGCTCTCTCTCCCCCTCTCTTTTGCGCTCTCTCACCCCCTCTCTTTTGCGCTCTCTCTCCCCCTCTCTTTTGCACTCTCTCTCCATCCCTCTCTTTTGCACTCTCTCCACCCTCTCTTTTGTGCTCTCTCTCCCCCCTCTCTTTTGCGCTCTTCCCCCCTCTCTTTTGCGCTCTCTCTCTCTCCCCTCTTTTGCACTCTCTCTTCCCCCCTCTCTTTTGCGCTCTCTCTCCCCCCCTCTCTTTTGCGTTCTCTCCTCCTCTCTTTTGCTGTCTCTCTCCCCCTCTCTCTTTTGCTGTCTCTCTCCCCCCTCTCTTTTGCTGTCTCCCCCCCTCTCTTTTGCTGTCTCTCTCCCCCTCTCTCTTTTGCTGTCTATCTCCCCCCCTCTCTTTTGCGCTCTCTCCCCCGTCTCTTTTGCGTTCTCCCCCCCCCCCCTCTCTTTTGCGGTCTCTCTCTCCCCCTCTTTTGCGCTCTCTCTTCCCCCCTCTCTTTTGCGCTCTCTCTCCCCCCTCTCTTTTGCACTCTCTCTCCCCCCTCTCTTTTGAGCTCTCTCCCCATCTCATTTGAGCTCTCTCCCCCCTCTCTTTTGCGCTCTCTCTCTCCCCCTCTCTTTTGCGCTCTCTCCCCATCTCTTTTGCGCTCTCTCTCTCCCCCCTCTCTTTTGAGCTCTCTCTCCCCCCCCCTCTTTTGCGCTCTCTCCCCCTCTCTTTTGAGCTCTCTCTCTCCCCTCTCTTTTGCACTCTCTCTCTCCCCCTCTCTTTTGCGCTCTCTCCCCATCTCTTTTGTGCTCTCTCTCTCCCCCATCTCTTTTGCGCTCTCTCCCCCCTTCTCTCTCTCCCATCTCTTTTGCGCTCTCTCTCCCCCCTCTCTTTTGTGCTCTCTCTCCCTTCTCTTTTGCGCTCTCTCTCCCACCCTTTCTTTTGTGCTCTCTCTCCCCCTCTCTATTGCGCTCTCTCACCCCCTCTCTTTTGCGCTCTCTCTCCCCCTCTCTTTTGCACTCTCTCTCCATCCCTCTCTTTTGCACTCTCTCCACCCTCTCTTTTGTGCTCTCTCTCCCCCCTCTCTTTTGCGCTCTTCCCCCTCTCTTTTGCGCTCTCTCTCTCCCCTCTTTTGCGCTCTCTCTTCCCCCCTCTCTTTTGTGCTCTCTCTCCCCCCCTCTCTTATGCGTTCTCTCCCCCTCTCCCCCTCTCTTTTGCTGTCTCTCTCCCCCTCTCTCTTTTGCTGTCTCTCTCCCCCCTCTCTTTTACTGTCTCGCCCCTCTCTTTTGCTGTCTCTCTCCCCCTCTCTCTTTTGCTGTCTCTCTCCCCCCCTCTCTTTTGCGCTCTCTCCCCGTCTCTTTTGCGTTCTCCCTCCCTCTCTTTTGCGGTCTCTCTCTCCCCCTCTTTTGCGCTCTCTCTTCCCCCCTCTCTTTTGCGCTCTCTCTCCCCCCTCTCTTTTGTGCTCTTTCTCCCCCCTCTCTTTTGCGCTCTTCCCCCCTTTCTTTTGCGCTCTCTCCCCCTCTCTTTTGCTGTCTCTCTCCCCCTCTCTTTTGCTGTCTCTATCCCCCCTCTCTTTTGCTGTCTCTCTCCCCCTCTCTCTTTTGCTGTCTCTCTCCCCCCTCTCTTTTGCTGTCTCTCCCCCCCCTCTCTTTTGCTGTCTCTCTCCCCCCTCTCTTTTGCTGTCTCTCTCCCCTTCTCTCTTTTGCTGTCTCTCTCCCCCCTGTCTTTCGCTGTCTCTCTCCCCCTCTCTTTTGCACTTTCTCTCTCCCCCGCTCTTTTGCGCTCTCTCTCTCCCCCTCTCTTTTGCGCTCTCTCCCCCATCTCTTTTGTGCTCTCTCTCTCCCCTCTCTTTTGCGCTCTCTCTCCCACCCTTTCTTTTGCGCTCTCTCTCCCCCTCTCTTTTGCGTTCTCTCTCCCCCTCTCTTTTGTGCTCTCTCACCCCCTCTCTTTTGCGCTCTCTCTCTCCCCCTCTCTTTTGCACTCTCTCTCCATCCCTCTCTTTTGCACTCTCTCCACCCTCTCTTTTGCGCTCTCTCTCACCCTCTCTTTTGCGCTCTTCCCCCCTCTCTTTTGCGCTCTCTCTCTCCCCCCTCTTTTGCGCTCTCTCTTCCCCCCTCTCTTTTGCGCTCTCTCTCCCCCCTCTCTTTTGCCCTCTCTCCCCCTCTCTTTTGCTGTCTCTCTCCCCCTCTCTCTTTTGCTGTCTCTATCCCCCCTCTCTTTTGCTGTCTCTCTCCCCCCTCTCTTTTGCTGTCTCCCCCCTCTCTTTTGCTGTCTCTCTCCCCCTCTCTCTTTTGCTGTCTCTCTCCCCCTCTCTTTTGCGCTCTCTCCCCCCTCTCTTTTGTGCTCTTCCCCCTCTCTTTTGCACTCTCTCTCTCCCCATCTTTTGCGCTCTCTCTTCCCCCTCTCTTTTGCGCTCTCTCTCCCCCCTCTCTTTTGCGCTCTCTCTCACCCCTCTCTTTTGCGCTCTTCCCCCTTTCTTTTGCGCTCTCTCCCCCTCTCTTTTGCTGTCTCTCTCCCCCTCTCTCTTTTGCTGTCTCTATACCCCCTCTCTTTTGCTGTCTCTCTCCCCTCTCTCTTTTGCTGTCTCTCTCCCCCTCTCTTTTGCTGTCTCTCTCCCCCCTCTCTTTTGCTGTCTCTCTCCCCTTCTCTCTTTTGCTGTCTCTCTCCCCCTCTCTCTATCTCTCTCCCCCCTCTCTATCTCTCTCCCCTCTCTCTATCTCTCTCCCATCTTCCATCTATCACCCGGCCACACCCCTTCACACCCGGCCACGCCCATTCACGGTAGACCACGCCCCTTCACAGCCAGTCACGCCCCGGCCACGCCCACTTCTACAGCGCAGATCTTCAGCTAGGGACTCAAAGGCCAGGTGTGTTTGTCCTCGTGCTGTCTCTACTGCGCATGACAGCTTCGGACAAACACACTTGGCCTTTTATTATATAGGATATGCTTATATACATATATATTTATGTGTTAATATGTGTATATAAATAAAGAGCAGTTTTCTGTGAACTAATGCCAAACGCTATAGCCAAGGACAATTCATACCTTTAAAAAAGGAATTGTTCGATTATACTTTATTTGCCAGTCAATATCCAGCCCCTTGATTTCCCATTTAGAACAGAGAGGCTACACAAAAAGTGCAATCTTCAGAGCAAAAAGAATTGTAAATCAAGACATTATTCTTTAGATGGGCTAACATTTGTCACTGATTACAGTGCACACTACAGTCACATTTGCACCATTGCAGTTGATAAGTTGGTTGAGAGGCATTAGATGCTCGTATAGGTGGGCATGCTCATTGGGCAATGTTGTCACCCTCCCAACTAAAGTCAGTTCCTGCTTAAGCCATAAGGGCATGTTTAAAGGGACACTAAACCCACATTTTTTTCTTTAATGATTCAGATAGAGCAACAATTTTAAGCAACTTTCTAATTTACTCCTATTATCATTTTTTTTCATTCTCTTGCTATCTTTATTTAAAAAGTAGGAATTTAAAGCTTAGGAGCCAGCCCATTTTAAGGTTCAGCACCATGGATAGTTCTTGGTATTGGTGGATACATTTAGCAAACCAATAAGCAAGCATAACCCAGGTTCTCAACCAAAAATGAGCCGGCTCTTAAGATTACATTCCTGCTTTTTAAATAAAGATAGCAAGAGAACAAAGAAAAATTGATAATAGGAGTAAATTAGAAAGTTGCTTAAAATTGCTGCTCTATCTGAATCATTAAAGAAAAAAATAGGTTTAGTGTCCCTTTAAATGTGCGCACAACAAATGCAGGCCTTGTGATTTTGAGAAGTGTCCTCTTCTTTTACATCAGTAAGGACTCAAAACCTATTCCCAATAAAGAAATGTCTAATTTGCTCTTCAACTTATGTGCAGTACAATATATATATGTGACACCTAAGGTCAGTTATATGCAGTACAATATATATATGTGACACCTAAGGTCAGTTATGTGCAGTACAATATATATATGTGACACCTAAGGTCAGTTATGTGCAGTACAATATATATATATGTGACACCTAAGGTCAGTTATGTGCAGTACAATATATATATGTGACACCTAAGGTCAGTTATGTGCAGTACAATATATATATATATATATATATATATATATATATATATATATATATATATATATATATATATATATATATATATATATGTGTGACACCTAAGGTCAGTTATGTGCAGTACAATATATATATGTGACACCTAAGGTTAGTTATGTGCAGTACAATATATATATGTGACACCTAAGGTCAGTTATGTGCAGTACAATATATATATATGTGACACCTAAGGTCAGTTATGTGCAGTACAATATATATATATGTGACACCTAAGGTCAGTTATGTGCAGTACAATATATATATATGTGACACCTAAGGTCAGTTATGTGCAGTACAATATATATATGTGACACCTACGGTCAGTTATGTGCAGTACAATATATATATGTGACACCTAAGGTCAGTTATGTGCAGTACAATATATATATGTGACACCTAAGGTCAGTTATGTGCAGTACAATATATATATGTGACACCTAAGGTCAGTTATGTGCAGTACAATATATATATGTGACACCTAAGGTCAGTTATGTGCAGTACAATATATATATATATGTGACACCTAAGGTCAGTTATGTGCAGTACAATATATATATATGTGACACCTAAGGTCAGTTATGTGCAGTACAATATATATATGTGACACCTAAGGTCAGTTATGTGCAGTACAATATATATATGTGACACCTAAGGTCAGTTATGTGCAGTACAATATATATATGTGACACCTAAGGTCAGTTATGTGCAGTACAATATATATATGTGACACCTAAGGTCAGTTATGTGCAGTACAATATATATATGTGACACCTAAGGTCAGTTATGTGCAGTACAATATATATATATATATATATATGTGTGACACCTAAGGTCAGTTATGTGCAGTACAATATATATATGTGACACCTAAGGTCAGTTATGTGCAGTACAATATATATATATATATATATATGTGACACCTAAGGTCAGTTATGTGCAGTACAATATATATATGTGACACCTAAGGTCAGTTATGTGCAGTACAATATATATATGTGACACCTAAGGTCAGTTATGTGCAGTACAATATATATATATATATATATATATATATATATATATATATATATATATATGTGACACCTAAGGTCAGTTATGTGCAGTACAATATATATATGTGACACCTAAGGCCAGTTATGTGCAGTACAATATATATATGTGACACCTAAGGTCAGTTATGTGCAGTACAATATATATATGTGACACCTAAGGTCAGTTATGTGCAGTACAATATATATATGTGACACCTAAGGTCAGTTATGTGCAGTACAATATATATGTGTGACACCTAAGGTCAGTTATGTGCAGTACAATATATATGTGTGACACCTAAGGTCAGTTATGTGCAGTACAATATATATATGTGACACCTAAGGTCAGTTATGTGCAGTACAATATATATATGTGACACCTAAGGTCAGTTATGTGCAGTACAATATATATATATGTGACACCTAAGGTCAGTTATGTGCAGTACAATATATATATGTGACACCTAAGGTCAGTTATGTGCAGTACAATATATATATGTGACACCTAAGGTCAGTTATGTGCAGTACAATATATATATGTGACACCTAAGGTCAGTTATGTGCAGTACAATATATATATGTGACACCTAAGGTCAGTTATGTGCAGTACAATATATATATGTGACACCTGAGGTCAGTTATGTGCAGTACAATATATATATGTGACACCTAAGGTCAGTTATGTGCAGTACAATATATATATGTGACACCTAAGGTCAGTTATGTGCAGTACAATATATATATGTGACACCTAAGGTCAGTTATGTGCAGTACAATATATATATGACACCTAAGGTCAGTTATGTGCAGTACAATATATATATATGTGACACCTAAGGTCAGTTATGTGCAGTACAATTTATATATATATGTGACACCTAAGGTCAGTTATGTGCAGTACAATATATATATGTGACACCTAAGGTCAGTTATGTGGAGTACAATATATATATATGTGACACCTAAGGTCAGTTATGTGCAGTACAATATATATATATGTGACACCTAAGGTCAGTTATGTGCAGTACAATATATATATATGTGACACCTAAGGTCAGTTATGTGCAGTAC
>NC_069510.1:148399621-148622121 GCF_027579735.1 Bombina bombina | reverse complement strand
ACATTATGCTGAGTTTCAGACTCCTAACCAAGCCCCAAAGTGTTAGATGTATACGGATGTCTACAGACTAATGCATGCTTTTGTTTGTGTAATGGGTCTTCTCATATGCAGAGAATGGAAGGGGGGGGGTGTCTTCTCTTCCTGCTTTCTTAACCCACTTCACTTCACTGGGTGTCCCAGCCTAACCTCATCAACAGTGCTAAAGTGGGATCTTCTAAGTAAGTTTTAAAAGGTTTTATGCTGGATTTTTAGATCAGTATCTGTGCATATTCTTCTTTATAGTAGTGTATTTTACATGCACTTGCATAGTATATACTGTTCCTTTAACAGCAAATAGCACAATGTTGGGATATACCATTAGACTGCTAGCAAGTCGTTAGAATGATACCCCACAGCCTTATCATTTACAGTATGTTTCTTTAGCAGTGAAACATTCCCTACCAAAAAACATTATAACCTGATGACATAATCCCTATAGATTTATACTTACTGAACAAAATGAAAAAAAAAATCACTATATTCCACCCAACAGTTCCAAGTCTTGCAAAATAGTCTGAGGTTGGAAGATCTGGCCCCCCCCCATCTGCCCCCCCCCCCACACTTTTAAATGAACTTAAAGGCAAGCTAGTTACATAGAGCGAGCACTGTTATATTGCATCACAATGTAAGAGTCTTAGTAGAGAAATCAACTTAAAGGGAGACTAAACCCTATCTTTTTTTTCTTTCATGATTCAGATACAGCAGCACTTTTAAGCAACTTTCTAATTTACTCCTATTATTACTTTTTCTTCCTTCTCTTGCTATCTTTATTTAAAAAGCAGGAATATAAAGCTTAGGAGCCTGGCGATTTCAGGGTCAGCACCCTGGATAGTGTTTGCTTATTGGTGGCTGCATTTTTGCTAACCAATAAGCAAGCATAACCCAGGTTCTAAATAAAAAATGGGCCGGCTCCTGAGGTTTACATTCCTGCATTTTAAATAAAGATAGCAAGAGAACAAAGAAAATTGATAATAGGAATAAATTAGAAAGTTGCTTAAAATTGCTGCCCTATCTGAATCATGAAAGAAACAATTTGGGTTTAGTGTCGCTTTAGGGTTTATATCACCTTCGCTTATAGAACTCCTTATTGTTTCCTCTTTGTTTTATTGAGTTTTATATGATTTCAGAGGTATTAACCATTACAATTTTATATAATATGAAGCAGTGGTCTTAAAGGGATAGTAAACCCCACAATTTTATTTTATGATTCAGGTAGAACATACAATTTTTCTTTTATGATTCAGATATAACATACGATTTTAAACAACTTTCCAATTTAATTCTATTATCAAATTTTCTTCATTCTCTTGTTATCCATTGCTGAAGGGACAGCACTGCACTACTGACAGGAAGCTGAAAATATCTATTTAGCCAATCACAAGAGACAATGTGTGCAGGCACCAATTAGCAGCAGCTCCCACTAGTGTAGGATATGTGCAGGCACCAATTAGCAGCAGCTCCCACTAGTGTAGGATATGTGCAGGCACCAATTAGCAGCAGCTCCCACTAGTGTATGATATGTGCAGGCATCAATTAGCAGCAGCTCCCAGTAGTGTAGGATATGTGCAGGCACCAATTAGCAGCAGCTCCCACTAGTGTAGGATATGTGCAGGCACCAATTAGCAGCAGCTCCCACTAGTGTATGATATGTGCAGGCACCAATTAGCAGCAGCTCCCACTAGTGTAGGATATGTGCAGGCACCAATTAGCAGCAGCTCCCACTAGTGTATGATATGTGCAGGCATCAATTAGCAGCAGCTCCCACTAGTGTAGGATATGTGCAGGCACCAATTAGCAGCAGCTCCCACTAGTGTAGGATATGTGCAGGCACCAATTAGCAGCAGCTCCCACTAGTGTATGATATGTGCAGGCACCAATTAGCAGCGGCTCCCACTAGTGTAGGATATGTGCAGGCATCAATTAGCAGCAGCTCCCACTAGTGTAGGATATGTGCAGGCACCAATTAGCAGCAGCTCCCACTAGTGTAGGATATGTGCAGGCACCAATTAGCAGCAGCTCCCACTAGTGTAGGATATGTGCAGGCACCAATTAGCAGCAGCTCCCACTAGTGTATGATATGTGCAGGCACCAATTAGCAGCAGCTCCCAGTAGTGTAGGATATGTGCAGGCACCAATTAGCAGCAGCTCCCAGTAGTGTAGGATATGTGCAGGCACCAATTAGCAGCAGCTCCCACTAGTGTATGATATGTGCAGGCACCAATTAGCAGCGGCTCCCACTAGTGTAGGATATGTGCAGGCACCAATTAGCAGCGGCTCCCACTAGTGTAGGATATGTGCAGGCACCAATTAGCAGCAGCTCCCACTAGTGTAGGATATGTGCAGGCACCAATTAGCAGCAGCTCCCACTAGTGTAGGATATGTGCAGGCACCAATTAGCAGCAGCTCCCACTAGTGTAGGATATGTGCAGGCACCAATTAGCAGCAGCTCCCACTAGTGTAGGATATGTGCAGGCACCAATTAGCAGCAGCTCCCACTAGTGTATGATATGTGCAGGCACCAATTAGCAGCAGCTCCCACTAGTGTATGATATGTGCAGGCACCAATTAGCAGCAGCTCCCACTAGTGTATGATATGTGCAGGCACCAATTAGCAGGAGCTCCCACTAGTGTATATGTGCAGGCACCAATTAGCAGCAGCTCCCAGTAGTGTAGGATGTGTGCAGGCACCAATTAGCAGCAGCTGCCACTAGTGTATGATATGTGCAGGCACCAATTAGCAGGAGCTCCCACTAGTGTATGATATGTGCAGGCACCAATTAGCAGCAGCTCCCACTAGTGTATGATATGTGCAGGCACCAATTAGCAGCAGCTCCCACTAGTGTATGATATGTGCAGGCACCAATTAGCAGCAGCTCCCAGTAGTGTATGATATGTGCAGGCACCAATTAGCAGCAGCTCCCACTAGTGTATGATATGTGCAGGCACCAATTAGCAGCAGATCCCACTAGTGAAGGATATGTACAGGCACCAATTAGCAGCAGCTCCCACTAGTGTATGATATGTGCAGGCACCAATTAGCAGCAGCTCCCACTAGTGTATGATATGTGCAGGCACCAATTAGCAGGAGCTCCCACTAGTGTATGATATGTGCAGGCACCAATTAGCAGCGGCTCCCACTAGTGTATGATATGTGCAGGCACCAATTAGCAGCGGCTCCCACTAGTGTATGATATGTGCAGGCACCAATTAGCAGCAGCTCCCACTAGTGTATGATATGTGCAGGCACCAATTAGCAGGAGCTCCCACTAGTGTATGATATGTGCAGGCACCAATTAGCAGCAGCTCCCACTAGTGAAGGATATGTGCAGGCACCAATTAGCAGCAGCTCCCACTAGTGTATGATATGTGCAGGCACCAATTAGCAGGAGCTCCCACTAGTGTATGATATGTGCAGGCACCAATTAGCAGCAGCTCCCACTAGTGTATGATATGTGCAGGTACCAATTAGCAGCAGCTCCCACTAGTGTATGATATGTGCAGGCACCAATTAGCAGCGGCTCCCACTAGTGTATGATATGTGCAGGCACCAATTAGCAGCGGCTCCCACTAGTGTATGATATGTGCAGGCACCAATTAGCAGCAGCTCCCACTAGTGTATGATATGTGCAGGCACCAATTAGCAGCAGCTCCCACTAGTGTATGATATGTGCAGGCACCAATTAGCAGGAGTTCCCACTAGTGTATTATATGTGCAGGCACCAATTAGCAGCAGCTCCCACTAGTGTATGATATGTGCAGGCACCAATTAGCAGCGGCTCCCAATAGTGTATGATATGTGCAGGCACCAATTAGCAGCAGCTCCCACTAGTGTATGATATGTGCAGGCACCAATTAGCAGCAGCTCCCAGTAGTGTAGGATATGTGCAGGCACCAATTAGCAGCAGCTCCCAGTAGTGTAGGATATCTGCAGGCACCAATTAGCAGCAGCTCCCACTAGTGTATGATATGTGCAGGCACCAATTAGCAGCAGCTCCCACTAGTGTATGATATGTGCAGGCACCAATTAGCAGCAGCTCCCACTAGTGAAGGATATGTGCAGGCACCAATTAGCAGCAGCTCCCACTAGTGTATGATATGTGCAGGCACCAATTAGCAGCAGCTCCCACTAGTGTATGATATGTGCAGGCACCAATTAGCAGCAGCTCCCACTAGTTTATGATATGTGCAGGCACCAATTAGCAGCAGCTCCCACTAGTGAAGGATATGTGTGTATTCATTTTTTAACAAGGGATACTAATATGAAGCACATTTGAAAATAGAAGTGAATTTAAAAGTGTCTTAAAATGACCGGCTCTATCTAAATCATGCAAGTTTAATGTTAACATTCCTATCCCTTTAAGAATGCTGCTCCATAATTGGTCCTCCTGCTCTGAGGCTGCAGACATCAATCCACCCAATCACATTGGATCGGGCTGATTGACACCCCCTGCTAGCAGACGATTGGCCGCGAATCTCCAGGGGGGCAGCATTGCACAAGCAGTTCACAAGAACTGCTTGTGCAATGATAACGCTGTCGGCATTCCGCTGAGCGATCATGTCTGACAGACCGATGATAAATCAGCCCCATTGTATTAGTAAATCTAATAAATCATTTGAAATATAGAAAAACTTAAAGGGATATGAATCCAAAAATTGTTATTTCATAATTCAGATAGATCATGCGATTATAAACAACCTTCTAATTCTCTTGGTATCTTATGTTGAAAAGCAGGGGCATATGCTTAAGAGCTGGCCTATTTATGGAACACTGTATAGCAGCAGTTTTACAAGAATGTTACTCATTAGCAAGAGCACTAGATAACAGCACTATTACCTGTCATGTAGTGATACAGATACTACCTAGGTATCTCTATAACACACAATATTATACATTAGCAAGAGCACTAGATAACAGCACTATTACCTGTCATGTAGTGCTAAGGAAACTACCTAGGTATCTCTATAACACACAATATTATACATTAGCAGGAGCACTAGATAACAGCACTATTACCTGTCATGTAGTGCTACAGATACTACCTAGGTATCTCTATAACACAATATTATACATTAGCAAGAGCACTAGATAACAGCACTATTACTTGTCATGTAGTGCTACAGATACTACCTAGGTATCTCTATAACACACAATATTATACATGAGCAAGAGCACTAGATAACAGCACTATTCCCTGTCATGTAGTGATACAGATACTACCTAGGTATCTCTATAACACACAATATTATACATGAGCAAGAGCACTAGATAACAGCACTATTACCTGTCATGTAGTGCTACAGATACTACCTAGGTATCTCTATAACACATAATATTATACATTAGCAAGAGCACTAGATAACAGCACTATTACCTGTCATGTAGTGCTACAGATACTACCTAGGTATCTCTATAACACATAATATTATACATTAGCAAGAACACTAGATAACAGCACTATTACCTGTCATGTAGTGCTACAGATACTACCTAGGTATCTCTATAACACATAATATTATACATTAGCAAGAGCACTAGATAACAGCACTATTACCTGTCATGTAGTGCTACAGATACTACCTATGTATCTCTATAACACATAATATTATACATTAGCAAGAACACTAGATAACAGCACTATTACCTGTCATGTAGTGCTACAGATACTACCTAGGTATCTCTATAACACTAAATATTATACATTAGCAAGAGCACTAGATAACAGCACTATTACCTGTCATGTAGTGCTACAGATACTACCTAGGTATCTCTATAACACACAATATTATACATTAGCAAGAGCACTAGATAACAGCACTATTACCTGTCATGTAGTGCTACAGATACTACCTAGGTAATTCTATAACACACAATATTATACATTAGCAAGAGCACTAGATAACAGCACTATTTCCTGTCATGTAGTGCTACAGATACTACCTAGGTATCTCTATAACACACAATATTATACATTAGCAAGAGCACTAGATAACATCACTATTACCTGTCATGTAGTGCCACAGATACTACCTAGGTATCTCTATAACACAATATTATACATTAGCAAGAGCACTAGATAACAGCACTATTACCTGTCATGTAGTGCTACAGATACTACCTAGGTATCTCTATAACACAATATTATACATTAGCAAGAGCACTAGATAACAGCACTATTACCTGTCATGTAGTGCTACAGATACTACTTAGGTATCTCTATAACACACAATATTATACATTAGCAAGAGCACTAGATAACAGCACTATTACCTGTCATGTAGTGCTACAGATACTACCTAGTTATCTCTATAACACATAATATTATACATTAGCAAGATCACTAGATAACAGCACTATTACCTGTCATGTAGTGCTACAGATACTACCTAGGTATCTCTATAACACACAATATTATACATTAGCAAGAGCACTAGATAGCACTATTACCTGTCATGTAGTGCTACAGATACTACCTAGGTATCTCTATAACACACAATATTATACATTAGCAAGAGCACTAGATAACAGCACTATTAACTGTCATGTAGTGCTACAGATACTACCTAGGTATCTCTATAACACAATATTATACATTAGCAAGAGCACTAGATAACAGCATATTACCTGTCATGTCGTGCTACAGATATTACCTAGGTATCTCTATAACACAATATTATACATTAGCAAGAGCACTAGATAACAGCACTATTACCTGTCATGTAGTGCTACAGATACTACCTAGGTATCTCTATAACACAATATTATACATTAGCAAGAGCACTAGATAACAGCACTATTACCTGTCATGTAGTGCTACAGATACTACCTAGGTATCTCTATAACACACAATATTATACATTAGCAAGAGCACTAGATAACAGCACTATTACCTGTCATGTAGTGATACAGACACTACCTAGGTATCTCTATAACACACAATATTATACATTAGCAAGAACACTAGATAACAGCACTATTACCTGTCATGTAGTGCTACAAATACTACCTAGGTATCTCTATAACACACAATATTATACATTAGCAAGAGAACTAGATAACAGCACTATTACCTGTCATGTAGTGCTACAGATACTACCTAGGTATCTCTATAACACAATATTATACATTAGCAAGAGCACTAGATAACAGCACTATTTCCTGTCATGTAGTGCTACAGATACTACCTAGGTATCTATATAACACACAATATTATACATTAGCAAGAGCACTAGATAACAGCACTATTACCTGTCATGTAGTGCTACAGATACTACCTAGGTATCTCTATAACACACTATATTATACATTAGCAAGAGCACTAGATAACAGCACTATTACCTGTCATGTAGTGCTACACATACTACCTAGGTATCTCTATAACACAATATTATACATTAGCAAGAGCACTAGATAACAGCACTATTTCCTGTCATGTAGTGCTACAGATACTACCTAGGTATCTCTATAACACACAATATTATACATTAGCAAGAGCACTAGATAACAGCACTATTACCTGTCATGTAGTGCTACAGATGCTACCTAGATATCTCTATAACACATAATATTATACATTATCAAGAGCACTAGATAACAGCACTATTACCTGACATGTAGTGCTACAGATACTACCTAGGTATCTCTATAACACACAATATTATACATTAGCAAGAGCACTTGATAACAACATTATTACCTGTCATGTAGTGCTACAGATACTACCTAGGTATCTCTATAACACACAATATTATACATTAACAAGAGCACTAGATAACAGCACTATTTCCTGTCATGTAGTGCTACAGATACTACCTAGGTATCTCTATAACACACAATATTATACATTAGCAAGAGCACTAGATAACAGCACTATTACCTGTCATGTAGTGCTACAGATATTACCTAGGTATCTCTATAACATACAATATTATACATTAGCAAGAGCACTAGATAACAGCACTATTACCTGTCATGTAGTGCTACAGATATTACCTAGGTATCTCTATAACATACAATATTATACATTAACAAGAGCACTAGATAACAGCACTATTTCCTGTCATGTAGTGCTACAGATACTACCTAGGTATCTCTATAACACACAATATTATACATTAGCAAGAGCACTAGATAACAGCACTATTACCTGTCATGTAGTGCTACAGATACTACCTAGGTATCTCTATAACACACAATATTATACATTAGCAAGAGCACTAGATAACAGCACTATTACCTGTTATGTAGTGCTGCAGATACTACCTAGGTATCTCTATAACACACAATATTATACATTAGCAAGAGCACTAGATAACAGCACTATTACCTGGCATGTAGTGCTACAGATACTACCTAGGTATCTCTATAACACAATATTATACATTAGCAAGAGCACTAGATAACAGCACTATTACCTGTCATGTAGTGCTACAGATACTACCTAGGTATCTCTATAACACACAATATTATACATTAGCAAGAGCACTAGATAACAACACTATTACCTGTCATGTAGTGCTACAGATACTACCTAGGTATCTCTATAACACACAATATTATATATTAGCAAGAGCACTAGATAACAGCACTATTACCTGTCATGTAGTGCTACAGATACTACCTAGGTATCTCTATAACACAATATTATACATTAGCAAGAGCACTAGATAACAGCACTATTACCTGTCATGTAGTGCTACAGATACTACCTAGGTATCTCTATAACACACAATATTATACATTAGCAAGAGCACTAGATAACAGTACTATTACCTGTCATGTAGTGCTACAGATACTACCTAGGTATCTCTATAACACACAATATTATACATTAGCAAGGGCACTTGATAACAACATTATTACCTGTCATGTAGTGCTACAAATGCAACCTAGGTTGCTCTGAATATCATGGGAATGAATTAAATTCAATTATAGAAGTGATTTGAAAACTTTTTTTTAATTATATGCTTTGTCTGAATCACAAAATAAAATGTTTGGGTTTCATATCCCTTTAAAGCTGATCTAGTATTTTAGCTCTAAGTTATTCATCATTTTTATTCATTTAAATTGTACCTTGGTTACAGTTAACAGTTATAATGTACCATGTTTAATAAGGTAATACATTGATAAAGGAGTATTTGTATTTCACTTGTAAAATTAGTTAATAATGTAAATATATTGGCTCTAAGAAGACAAAATATTGATAAATGAATACTTGGTTTCTGTTTGTAAATATATACTGTCAGCTGGATCAACTGGAGTCCAGATCTGTCAGGGTTAATGGGGAGACCTTCTCAAGCATAGGCATTACCATGTTGTGTGTTTTTTGGACTATTTAAACGTATGTTTGACAATGCTTTGTTATGCGTATGATTAAAGGGACACTCAAGTTAAAATTAAGATTTCATGGTTCAGATAGAGCAGCAATTTTAAACAACTTTCCAATTTACTTCCATTAACAAAATGTGCACAGTCTTTATATGTTTACACTTTTTGAGTCACCAGCTCCTACTGAGCATGTGCAAGAATTCACAGACTAAACGTATATGCATTTGTGATTGGCTGATGGCTGTCACATGATACAGTAGGAGTGGAAATAGACATAACTACTCATTCAAAGATCAAAAAAAGCAAAGTATACAGCGCCAAATCTTATGAAGAAAAATCTTGGCTTTATTTAAGCATCAAGGCAAACTACAGCTGGTTGCTTAGTGTGCCTTGATGCTTAAATAAACCTAATATTTTTCTTCATAAGATTTGGTGCTGTGGACTTTGCGTTTTGTGATTCTAGGGGTGTTTGCAGTGCCCCCATATTACTTGCACCAGGTATAGTGCTGTTTGTCTATTGGACTGTACTAATTTGAAGTTCAGACTAAGGGAACAATTTATTATTAGCGTATGCTCATAAGATGTATATACATACATATATAAACACATAGGTACACATGTATACACATATAAACACATAGGTACACATGTATACACATATAAACACATATGTACACATATATACACATATAAACACATAGGTACACATGTATACACATATAAACACATAGGTACACATGTATACACATATAAACACATAGGTACACATGTATACACATATAAACACATAGGTACACATATATACACATATAAACACATAGGTACACATATATACACATATAAACACATAGGTACACATGTATACACATATAAACACATAGGTACACATGTATACACATATAAACACATAGGTACACATGCATACACATATAAACACATAGGTACACATATATTCACATATAAACACATAGGTACACATATATACACATATAAACACATAGGTACACATGTATACACATATAAACACATAGGTCCACATGTATACACATATAAACACATAGGTACACATATATTCACATATAAACACATAGGTACACATGTATACACATATAAACACATAGGTACACCTTTATACACATATAAACACATAGGTACACATATATTCACATATAAACACATAGGTACACATGTATACACATATAAACACATAGGTACACATGTATACACATATAAACACATAGGTACACATATATTCACATATAAACACATAGGTACACATGTATACACATATAAACACATAGGTACACATGTATACACATATAAACACATAGGTACACATATATTCACATATAAACACATAGGTACACATGTATACACATATAAACACATAGGTACACATGTATACACATATAAACACATAGGTACACATATATTCACATATAAACACATAGGTACACATGTATACACATATAAACACATAGGTACACATGTATACACATATAAACACATAGGTACACATGTATACACATATAAACACATAGGTACACATATATACACATATAAACACATAGGTACACATATATACACATATAAACACATAGGTACACATGTATACACATATAAACACATAGGTACACATGTATACACATATAAACACATAGGTACACATGCATACACATATAAATATGTATATATTCTTTGGAGCCCTTTTCATTTAAATACCTGAAAATATAAATAATAATTTTTAATACATTTTAATATTTATTAATGTGTTTTATTGTGTATGTACTGTAAATAATGTCCATTCAAATGTTCTTCACATAGGGGAAAATCTATATATTTTAAATAGATAATTATATATATATTTATATACCTATACTTATTTTATTTACCTATATATATTTTAAACCTAAGTAACATTCAGACGTTTACTATAATCTGTCTCAAATGTTTTTTTAAACTTTTCTGATACAATTCCTGACAATTAAATGGTCATGAAACCTAAACATTTTCTTTCATGGTTCAGATACAGAATACAATTTTAAACAACTTTACAATTTCCTTTTATTACCAAATGTACTTCATCTCTTGGTATCCTTTGTTGCAGAGCATGCTGATGTAGGCTCAGGAATGTCATGTGTCCTGAGCCCTTTGAGCAGCAGTGTTTGCAACTATATTTTTAATTGTATATATTTGTACAAACACTACTGCACTATATTACTCAACAATGTCTAACATTGTGACAATCACTACTGCAGACCTCCCAACTGTCACTATTTCCGAGGGACAGTCCCTGATTCTGTCTCGTTGTACCTCTGAGACAGTCATTTGTCGCTGTTAGCAGAATTTCCCTTAGCCCCACCCATGAAGCACCCAGGCACACCCACAAACTTACTAGACACACCCACCTCCCACCCAGACACACCCCTCCCAACACAGCTCCACCCAAAAAATGGTGACCGACCCTCATCAACCTGAGTCCCTGATACCAGTTACAAATGTTGGGAGGTATGCTACTGCAATATGGTGCTCAAAACACACGCACACTCCTGAGCATACCTTAGTATGTTCTTCATTTAATGATAGCAAGTGAACAAAGTAAAATTAATAACAAAAGTAAAATAGAAAGTTGTTTATAAGTGTATGTTCTGTCTGATCCATGAACCCTTCATTTTGAATTCCACATCCCCTTAAGATTTATTCATTTTTAACTCAAAAATGCCCTAATTCCACTGGTTGTTTTTAGTGCACAATTTTCACCATGTGTATAGAACAGTGTTTCTCAACTCCAGTCCTCAGGACCCTTAACAGGCCAGATTTTCATTGTATCTTAACTAGAGCACAGGTGAAACAATCATTTGATGGGTGAGAGCAGGTTAGTAACCATGGTTACTGATCAGCTGACTACCTGTGCTCTAGCTAAGCTATAATGAATATGTGGCCCGCTCCTGAGGACTGCAGTTGAAAAACACTGGTCTAGAAGATTGCTATATCTATGGTACTCA
Organism: Bombina bombina; assembly: GCF_027579735.1. Taxonomy (NCBI): domain Eukaryota; kingdom Metazoa; phylum Chordata; class Amphibia; order Anura; family Bombinatoridae; genus Bombina; species Bombina bombina. Next base: position 148,609,752 of record NC_069510.1, on the reverse strand, counting down.
CCAAGACTAAAAAGTATAAGGAATTTAAGACACACAAACTCCTGCCGGTCGACCTGTAGAGAGTGTAGGAGGATGACAAGTTCCTGGGCTCGCAACACCAGATTATTCAGCGCAGAGCCGGCCTGAACTGAAATTGTTGACATCTCAATCTGGAAAACAGATGAATAATGTTTTACTTTAGATCAGTCCTACCCAGTACACGTAATTTGGTAGGGTAGTGGTAACACCTGTCTGTTATAATGTAGGATCACACCTAAACAAGTGAATTAGTGGCCACGTGAATATATATGCTAAATAACACATTTCATAAAATGAACAACAAAAATAGTGATTACACTAAAAACAAATAAGAATGTTAAGCAAAGTAACGTACAAAGCATGAGCATAATAGTCGTAATTTTTTCCAAACTCAGGTTTTCTCCAAATCCTAGAAAATAACGTCACCCAAAATATCATCATTGATCAAAATATTGATTACCACAAGCCATTATCGCTGGAATCAACTATTGACTTCTAGGAGGAGACAAAGATTCCCAAAGCTCTAATAGCAGTTAATCCCTCTCACATTTCTTGTATTCTAGTCTTTTCTTTGCCTCCACAGGAGGAAGGTGAAGAATTCAATTGTTCCAGATTCTTAGTTAAGAGGGGTCCTCAGACCAATTATCCCCTCAGAGAGCTGCTAGAGAGAGACTCAGGGGAGATTTGGCAGTGACACAATAACAGCCAGTGAGGAGTTAGTCACAAGCCTGCCACAGGTGTAGATTACCAGTCCCTTAGCCTTCTCTTGCTGGGTTGTTGATATACTCCACACATATATCCTCTTCTGTTTCATACACAGCACTGAATGGGCTCTCTACTAGAAGCAATATTTTCTGCAGCCAGTATACACTATAGAGTGGGTGCATCTGAGGTAGGTGCAGCCATTTCTTGCACTCACATACTCTACAGGCTATTAGTAGGTACACCAGTTTTGAGGTACATCATAGTCAAGGAACATACACATGTAACAGACTAATTCCACCTTTATTACTTACACTTTTCATACTTAGTCTAGTAATTATGGAAAGTTTATTATGTGGTAATAGCTGCTAATTACTATTTAGCTAATTTACCTGGGAGTTACATCTCAATGCAACTTTATACCTTCTGTTATATACAAAGTAAATGGATTAAACTGTTTGGCAATGTGAGGGGGAGTCTCTTTATGTCATTTTATGTTTTTGTGCACTGACAGTTACAGTTCTTAACTAGACTATTTCCCTCTCTTTTTGAAAATTCCTGGCAAAGGCTATTCTAAATCTAAATGTCTTATTTCTGAAGGGTAAGATATTTTTTTTATTATTTAATGCAGTACATTATTATTATTTACTTTATTACACAATGATATTTTCATTGTATTTGTCTGTTGGTGTATTCTTTAATGGAGCATACTGTGTCTGTGTGTCTGTGTATTTCATGGAGTATACTGTGTCTGTCTGTCTGTCTGTCTGTGTATTTCATGGAGTATACTGTGTCTGTCTGTCTGTCTGTCTGTCTGTGTATTTCATGGAGTATACTGTGTCTGTCTGTCTGTCTGTCTGTCTGTGTATTTCATGGAGTATACTGTGTCTGTCTGTCTGTCTGTGTATTTCATGGAGTATACTGTGTCTGTCTGTCTGTGTATTTCATGGAGTATACTGTGTCTGTCTGTCTGTGTATTTCATGGAGTATCTCCCTTTCCACTACCTGACATTATCTTTTAGATATTCTAATGCTGTTCTTACCTCTAAAGGAATCTATCATCCATCTGTCCCCTCAATACAAGATTTTTCTCCAGGTTTGTGCGTTCTGTAGTTGTGGCATCTATGCGGCATATTTATCAGGCTCGCCGGAAACAGAAGTTATGAAGCAGCGGTCTAAAGACCACTGCTCCATAACTTGTCCCCCTGCTCTGAGGCGGCGGACAGAAATCAACCAGATCGAATACGATCAGGATGATTGACACCCCCTGCTAGCGGCTGATTGGCAGCGAATCTGCAGGGGGCGACATTGCACCAGCAGTTCACAAGAACTGCAGGTGCAATGATAAATGCCGACAGCGTATGCTGTTGGCATTTATCGATGAGCTGCGGACATGATACGCTACTTCGTATCATGTCCGCTCGCACATTGATAAATATGCCCCTATGCCTCCTCCCAGTATGCCCAAATGTATTCTATTTTGCAGGATTATTACCAGTTCAGCTTTGCAATTTCTGAATGGATCACATTAGGCATTCTAGCAGTCTGCTCTCTAAAGGAATCTGTCCTCCCTCTGTTTCCTCATTACAAGGGAACGCTTCATTGTTTTCTCCATTATTTAAACTTAATAGGATGTTTCCTTTATGGCTTCCAATGTAGAGCTTTGGAAAACTTTTTCAATGGTGCATGGTGCTATTCGCTTTAACCAGATGCGCTACGATTCCCTTAGAGGATAGTATATGTTTCAGGAACCATGTGGACATTAAATAGGTAACCTTTCATCAAAACATTTTTTCAGCAAGAATTGCTTCTGTAGCAGTTGTGTCTGATCTTTGGTTTGACAATTTGCTCTGTGGACGTAGATTTGCAAAATTGTTTGAAACTTCTATAGTGGATTAATGCACTTATTTGTGATGCCATTGTTGACATATTTGAATATTATTCTAAGTATATGACTTTAGCAGTGCTGACCAGAAGGTCTTTAGGTAAGTAATTGTCAGCAAACAAGGTGTCCAAGATGCACTTTTATCTCTCCTTTTCAATGAAGAATTTATTTGAACCTGTTCTTGACGTTATCTTTTCCATTATATCTGGAGGAAAAGAACATTTTCTCCTTCAGGACAAGAAGTCTAAGGGAAAAGAAGAACAAATAGTCATTTTTTATTACTTTTGTCAATGTAGGAACCAAAAACCTTCCTCCTCGTTACAATGATCTGAATCAAGACAAGACAAAGGGGCCTAGTTATCAACGCGTCTACTTTTCCTGCCTTCGCCGGCCCAATACGCCCGCCTAAGCTCGCCTCACATCGCCGCCGCGGACCTGCCAAAATTTGCCTAAGTTATCAAAAAAGCTGTCAAAAAGCCGCGCACCAAGTACAGGGCGATGAGCAGCAGACTGTGAGAGTTATCACTCATCCGATCTCGCTGCTCTTCGGCTTTTTGATAGCTTTCTTGCTAGCCTGTCACTAAGCACTCACACTAAACTACACTGTTCTACCCCCTATACCGGCGCCCCCGGATGCCCCCCGCAACTAAATAAAGTTACTAACCCCTAAACCGCCACTCCTAGACCCCGCTGCAACTCTTATAAATGTATTAACCCCTAAACCGCCGCTCCCGGACACACCGCTGCCACCTACATTATACCTAGTAACCCCTATCCTGCCCCCCTATACCGTCGCCCTCTATAATAAAGTTATTAACCCCTATCCTGCTGATCCCGCACCTCGCCGCAAATAAATAAATAGTTTAACCCCTAAACCGCCGCTCCCTGAATCTGCCGCAACCTATATTAAATGTATTAAACCCTATCCTGCCCCCCTACACCGTCGCCACCTATAATAAATTTATTAACCCCTATCCTGCCCCCCCTACACCGTCGCCACCTATAATAAATTTATTAACCCCTGTCCTGCCCCCCACTACACCGCTGCCACTGTAATAAAATTATTAACCCCTAAACCTAAGTCTAACACTAACCCTAACACCCCCCTAACTTAAATATTAATTAAATAAATCTAAATAATATTTCTCTTATTAACTAAGTTAATCCTATTTAAAACAAAATACTTACCTGTAAAATAAACCCTAATATAACTACAATATAAATAATAATTATATTGTAGCTATGTTAGGATTTATTTTTATTTTACAGGTAACTTTCAATTTATTTTAACTAGGTACAATAGCTATTAAATAGTTATTAATTATTTAATAGCTTACCTAGCTAAAATAAAGAGAAATTTACCTGTAAACTAAAAACTAACCTAAGTTACAATTACACCTAACACTACACTATACTTAAATAAATTATTCCTATTAAAAACTAAATACTTACCTGTAAAATAAACCCTAAGATAGCTACAATATAATTAATAATTACATTGTAGCTATCTTAGGATTTATATTTATTTTACAGGTAACTTGGTATTTATTTTAGCTAGTTAGAATAGTTATTAAATAGTTATTAACTATTTAATAACTACCTAGCTTAAAGAAATACAAAATTACCTGTAAAATAAATCCTAACCTAAGTTACAATTAAACCTAATACTACACTATCATTACATTAATTAAAAAAATTAACTACAAATAACTACAATTAAATACAATTACAAACATTTAAAAAATATTACAACAATTTTAAGCTACTTACACCTAATCTAAGCCCCCTAATAAAATAACAAACCCCCCCAAAATAAAAAAATGCCCTACCCTATTCTAAATTAAAAAAGTTCAAAGCTCTTTTACCTTACCAGCCCTTAAAAGGGCCTTTTGTGGGGGCATGCCCCAAAGAATTCAGCTCTTTTGCCTGTAAAAGAAAAATACAACCCCCCCAACATTAAAACCCACCACCCGCATACCCCTAATCTAACCCAAACCCCCCTTAAAATAACCTAACACTAATCCCCTGAAGATCATCCTACCTTGAGTCGTCTTCACTCAGCCGAGCAGCGATGGAACCGAAGTGGACATCCGGAGCGGAAGAAGTTATCCTCCAAGCGGAATCCTATCAGCCAATCGGAATTGAAGGGACTCCATCTTGGATGACGTCCCTTAAAGGAGCCTTCATTCGTCGGTAGTCCGTCGGTAAAGAAGGATGTTCTGCGTCAGCGGGATGAAGATTGAAGACCCGGCTTGGAAGATGACCTCGCCCGGATAGAAGACTTCTTCAGCGCCTCTTGGAAGATGACATCGCCCGGATCGAAGACTTCTTCAGTGCCGCTTGGAGGATCACTTCATCGGATGGAAGATTTCTTCAGCGCCGCTTGGAGGATAACTTCTTCCGCTCCGGATGTCCACTTCGGTTCCATCGCTGCTCGGCTGAGTGAAGACGACTCAAGGTAGGATGATCTTCAGGGGATTAGTGTTAGGTTATTTTAAGGGGGGTTTGGGTTAGATTAGGGGTATGTGGGTGGTGGGTTTTAATGTTGGGGGGGTTGTATTTTTCTTTTACAGGCAAAAGAGCTGAATTCTTTGGGGCATGCCCCCACAAAAGGCCCTTTTAAGGGCTGGTAAGGTAAAAGAGCTTTGAACTTTTTTAATTTAGAATAGGGTAGGGCATTTTTTTATTTTGGGGGGTTTGTTATTTTATTAGGGGGCTTAGATTAGGTGTAAGTAGCTTAAAATTGTTGTAATATTTTTTAAATGTTTGTAACTTATTTTTTTTATTTTTTGTAACTTAGCTTTTTTTATTTTTTGTACTTTAGTTTATGTAATTATATTTAATTGTAGTTATTTGTAGTTAATTTATTTAATTAATGTAATGATAGTGTAGTGTTAGGTTTAATTGTAACTTAGGTTAGGATTTATTTTACAGGTAATTTTGTATTTCTTTTAGCTAGGTAGTTATTAAATAGTTAATAACTATTTAATAACTATTCTAACTAGCTAAAATAAATACCAAGTTACCTGTAAAATAAATATAAATCCTAAAATAGCTACAATGTAATTATTAATAATATTGTAGCTATCTTAGGGTTTATTTTACAGGTAAGTATTTAGTTTTAAATAGGAATAATTTATTTAAGTATAGTGTAGTGTTAGGTGTAATTGTAACTTAGGTTAGTTTTTAGTTTACAGGTTTATTTCTCTTTATTTTAGCTAGGTAAGATATTAAATAGTTAAAACTATTTAATAGCTATTGTACCTAGTTAAAATAAATAGAAAGTTACCTGTAAAATAAAAATAAATCCTAACATAGCTACAATATAATTATTATTTATATTGTAGCTATATTAGGGTTTATTTTAAAGGTAAGTATTTAGTTTTAAATAGGATTAATTTAGTTCATAATAGAAATATTATTTAGATTTATTTAATTAATATTTAGGGTTAGTGTTAGACTTAGGTTTAGGGGTTAATACATTTATTACAGTGGCGGCGGTGTAGTTTGGGGCAGGATAGGGGTTAATAAATGTATTATAGGTGGCGACGGTGTAGGGGGGGCAGATTAGGGGTTAATAAATTTAATATAGGTTGCGGCAGGGTCAGGGAGCGGCGGTTAAGGGGTTAAACTATTTATTTAGTTGCGGCAAGGTGCGGGATCGGCAGGATAGGGGTTAATAACTTTATTATAGAGGGTGGCGGTATAGGGGGGGCAGGATAGGGGTTACTAGGTATAATGTAGGTGGCGGTGGGCTCCGGGAGCGGCGGTTTAGGGGTTAATACATTTATTATAGTTGCGGTGGGCTCCGGGAGCGGCGGTTTAGGGGTTAATATGTATAGAGGAGCTTGCGGTGGGCTCCGGGGGCGGCGGTTTAGGGGTTAAACACTTTATTTAGTTGTGGCGGTGTAGGGGGGACAGATTAGTGGTGTTTAGACTCGGGGTACATGTTAGGGTGTTAGGTGTAGACAGCTCCCATAGGAATCAATGGGATGTCTGTCAGCAGCGAACTTGTACTTTCGCTATGGTCAGACTCCCATTGATTCCTATGGGATCCGCCGCCTCCAGGGTGGCAGTTTGAAAACCAGGTACGCTGGGCCGTAAAAGTGCCGAGCGTACCTGCTAGTTTTTTGATAACTAGCAAAAGTAGTCAGATTGTGCCGCACTTGTGTGCGGAACATCTGGAGTGACGTAAGAATCGATCTGTGTCAGACTGAGTCCGGCGGATCGAAGTTTACGTCACAAAATTCTACTTTCCCGGGATCTAGCCTTTGATAACTAAGGCGAATCGCATTCAATAGCCTTCCTCCTCTTCCAAATCAGTATGAAGGTATAGCCCCAATCCAGATTATTTTCTACAGCTCCCAGAATTTTTGGAAAGGTTCTAGGAACTCTCTTCTCTTTAATAAGAACTTATGTAGTTCAGTGGCTTTATACCTGGATGACATATTGGTTCAGGCTCCATTTTTTTCCTTCAGCTGGATATCAGTCTACTGTTGCTTTATTCGCAGGCATGATTGGAGAATTAATTTAAATAAAAGTTCTCATTTATCAAGAGTCTCTTTTCTAGGAGTCATTATAGACTCAGTCACTATGTATATTTTTCTAATGTTTCAGTATCAAAGTTACAAACAGTTTGCTCACAATTACACAAAATTTCCAACAAATCTGTAGCTCTATGTATGGAAGTTTTAGGTATGACAATTGCAACATCAGATGTTCTTTCTTTTCCATGGTTCCATATGAGACCTCATCAACTTTGCATGCTTTGATTATTGTGCAAACATTTCACTCAACTATGGCGGTTTAGGAGTTACTAGGTTAAATAGGTACTTTGCATTGTGGGGGGATTGCGGTTTAGGGGTTAATAGTTTAAATAGATAGATTACGTCAGATTACCAATGGAACAAGACAGGGGTGCCCTCTTTCTCCGCTTCTGTTTGCACTCACAATAGAGGTACTGGCCTGCAAAATTCTCACCAACCCAAAAATAAAAGGCATCATAATAGGCCTAACAGAACACAAGCTGCCAACAATATTCTCTTGATGATATCGGACACTATACTGTCACTTCAAGCATCAATGGTGGAGTTTGCAGATTATGAAGAAGTCTCAGACTTTCTCCTCAACCCCTCAAAGTCAGAGATTTTGAACATCACTGAACACCCTAGAATCTTTGACACTCTTCGGACGCAATATCCTATCAAGATTGCCCTGCATTCTGTGAAATATCTAGGCATCACTCTGACTCCCTCTCTAAAAGACCTGGTAGAAATTAACATTGGATTGTTGGCTTGGGTGTCAGCAGCACACCGCCCTAGTCTGATAAAACACTACCCCTTAATTAAGGAAGTATACCAGACATGGGATAAACTGATTTGGGTTGAGAATCACATCTCTTCTGCCCATTTACCTGTCACACTGGTGCGCGAAAACCCAGATATAGGTTTGGCAAATAAACCACATACCTCGGGATACACATATCCCCTAGCCGAATCTGTCATCGCTAGCACCCTTCATCAAGGGAAACTCAAGACACAAGAGGAGCTAGCTGAGTGGGACAATTGGATGTTCTCCTCATGGTTCAGAGTAGTCCAACTCACTCATTACTATAATAGGCACAAAGACAAACCCTCTCTGACAGACAAAAGACGCCCCTTTGAGACTATCTGTACTACTTCCCACATCCAAAATCACTTAATATCGCTTCTCTACAGGCTCTTGATTTTATAGAGTGACATCTTGACTTGGAAATTGACACAAAAGCGTGGCTCAACATCTTTAACAAGGCTAAAAAAACTCAGTATCATCTAGATTACAGGAAATCCACTATAAATTTCTGAGCCACTGGTACTTAACCCCACAAAGGTTAAAAATAATCTATCCAAACATGGATGGGGAGTGTTGGATAGGCTGTAGAGAGGAGGATACTCTTCTGCTCATTTGGAGGACATGCCCTGATATTTGTCCCTTTTGGGATAATATACTTTTGAAAATTGGCAAACTAATTAACATCATCACACCTCCTAGTCCAAGTTACTTAAAGGGACAGTCTAGTCCACAATAAACTTTCATGATTCAGATAGGGCATGTAATTTTAAACAACTTTCCAAATTACTTTTATCACCAATTTATCTTTGTTCTCTTGATATTTTTAGTTGAAAGCTAAACCTAGGGGGTTCATATGCTAATTTCTTACACCTTGAAGGCCACCTCATATATGAATGCATTTTGTTTTTCACCACTAGAGGGTGTTAGTTCATGTGTGTCATATAGATAACACTGTGCTCACTCACATGGAGTTACCTGGGAGCCAGCACTGATAGGCTAAAATGCAAGTCTGTCAAAAGAACTGAAATAAGGGGGGCAGTTTGCAGAGGCTTAGATACAAGGTAATCACAGAGGTAAAAAGTATATTAATATAACTGTGTTGGTTATGCAAATTTAGGGAATGGGTAATAAAGGGATTATCTATCTTTTAAAACAATAAAACATCTGGTGTAGACTGTCCCTTTAATCTATCACAACTTGCCTAAATTAACTGGAGAAGCTAAGTAGTGTTTGCTCTTCCTGATGTTGAATGGAGCCAAATGGATTATTCCCAAATACTGGAAATCACAACAAGTTCCAAACCTGTGTGAGTGGAAGGCCGGGGTATGAGATCTGCTTAGGCTGGAAAGGTTTCACTACTTGAAAACGGGCAAGGTGGCAACTCACAAAATTATGCTTCTCATATGGGAAGGTAAATACCTCTCATCATTATCTGGGACCCTTTGGGTTCACACTTACATAGTGCACGTGGAACTCTATCTTTAAAACATTCTTCCCTTTCTGTAGGTGAACTCCCCTCCTTAACTTCCCTCCCCCCCTTACTTAATTTTTTTTCTTTTCATTTCTTCTCCCCTCCAATTCTCCCCCTCTACTTTCTATCTCTTTTTTCTCCCCTCTAAATACACTCCTATAACCTCATTGTAGGTGGAAGAATCAAACCTTCATAACCCCCCTAATCAGTGAATACAAATGTAGGGGTCTATGTTATCATTGTATTACCAACCAAAGTTTGATGTGACACCTATGTTATTCTTTAATTACTTACAATGCCAATATTAATGTTAATAATAAAGCAAAATAATTTGACAAGCTTCAACGTGCTGGAACCTTACCATCATCACAAGACTTCTGATAGAACTTTTAAAAAAAAATAGGTACTTTGCGATGTGGGGGATGGCGGTTTAGTGGTTTATACATTTTATTGTTAGTTGTGATGTGGGGGGATGGTGGTTTAGGTTTAGGGGTTATTAACTTTAATAGATACTTTGTGATATGGGGTTGGCGGATTAGGGTTTAATAAATGTATTACTTATTGTGGTGGGGGGATGGAGGTTGAGCGGTAGATATTGTGCATGCGTTTGGTGTTTGCTTTTATCATAACAGCGAGCGACGGGTAAAATATACACGCCGCACTTGTATATGTGATTGAGTGTAAGTGTAGTGTAAGGTTACCATAGTAAGCAATTTATTTTCAAGAAATCTGGCATCGTGAGGAAGCGTTAACACGATGCTAACTTACACCTACACGAAAAGGGCGACTAAACGCAATGTGCTAAATATTTTAATGGAAACCTGGTACTAAAATGGTGCCAGCAACTTCAGTAGCTTACGGCTCTATTTTTAACGGCCCTTAGTGAGGATATATCCAGTGTTTAAAACATTTTCTCCTTTTTCGAACATAATTATATACACCTAGATTTAGAGTTTTGCGGCCAAAGGGGTGCGTTAGCTACGCGTCTTTTTTTCTAGCGCTGCTTCTAAACAACGCTGGTATTGAGAGTTCTCTGAAGGGCTGCTTTAGGCTCCAAAAAGGGAGCGTTGAGCCGAATTTACCGCCACTTCAACCCTCAATACCAGCGTTGCTTACGGTAGCGGCTAGCTGGAAAAACGTGCTCGTGCACGATTCCCCCATAAGAAACAATGGGGCAGTTTGGGCTGAAAAAAACCTAACATCTGCAAAAAAGCAGCGTTCAGCTCCTGACGCAGCCCCATTGTTTCCTATGGGGAAACAGTTTCTAAGTCTGCACCTAACACCCTAACATGAACCCAGAGTCTAAACACCCCTAACCTTACACTTATTAACCCCTAAACTGCCGCCCCCGCTATCGCTAACACCTGCATTACACAATTAACCCCTAATCTGCCGCTCCGTACACCGCCGCAACCTACATTATACTTATGTACCCCTAATCTGCTGTCCCTAACATCGCCGACACCTACATAATATTTATTAACCCCTAATCTGCCCCCCACAATGTCGCCGCTACCTTACCTACACTTATTAACCCCTAATCTGCCAACCGGACCTCACCGCTACTCTAATAAATGTATTAACCCCTAAACAGCCGCACTCCCGCCTCACAAACACTATAATAAATATTATTAACCCCTAATCTGCCCTCCCTAACATCGCCGCCACCTAACGTCAAGTATTAACCCCTAATCTGCCGACCGGACCTCGCCGCTACTATAATAAATGTATTAACCCCTAAAGCTAAGTCTAACCCTAACCCTAACACCCCCTAAGTTAAATATAATTTTAATCTAACAAAATAAATTAAATCTTATTAACTAAAGTCTTCCTATTTAAAACTAAATACTTACCTGTAAAATAAACACTAATATAGCTACAATATAACAAATAATTATATAGTAGCTATTTTAGGATTTATATTTATTTTACAGGCAACTTTGTATTTATTTTAACTAGGTACAATAGCTATTAAATAGTTATTAACTATTTAATAGCTACCTAGTTAAAATAATTACCAAATTACCTGTAAAATAAACCCTAACCTAAGTTACAATTAAACCTAACACTACACTATCAATAAATAAATTAAATAAATTAACTACAAGTACCTACAATTACCTACAATTAAATAAACTAAACTAAATTACAAAAAAAAAAAAATACTCAATTACAAAAAAATAAAAAAAGATTACAAGAATTTTAAGCTAATTACACCTACTCTAAGCCCCCTAATAAAATAACAAAGCCCCCCAAAATAAAAAAAATTCCCTACCCTAATCTAAATTAAAAAAGTTAACAGCTCTATTACCAGCCCTTAAAAGGGCTTTTTGCGGGGCATGCCCCAAAGAAATCAGCTCTTTTGCCTGTAAAAAAAAAACACAATTCCACCCCCCAACATTACAACCCACCACCCACATACCCCTACTCTAACCCAAACCCTCCTTAAATAAACCTAACACTACCCCCCTGAAGACCTCCCTACCTTGAGCCGTGTTCACCCAGCCGGGCATCGATGGACCAAAAGAGGACATCCGGAGCGGCAGAAGTCTTCATCCTATCCGGGCAGAAGAGGACATCCGGACCGGCAGACATCTTCATCCAAGCGGCATCTTCTATCTTCATCCATCCGATGAGGAGCGGCTTCATCTTCAAGACCTCCTACGCGGAACATCGTCTTCCTTCCGACGAATGAAGGTTCCTTTAAGTGACGTCATCCAAGATGGCGTCCCTCGAATTCTGACTGGCTGATAGGATTCTATCAGCCAATCGGAATTAAGGTAGGAAAAATCTGATTGGCTGATTGAATCAGCCAATCCGATTCAAGTTCAATCGGATTGGCTGATCCAATCAGCCAATCAGATTGAGCTTGCATTCTATTGGCTGATCGGAACAGCCAATAGAATGCAAGCTCAATCTGATTGGCTGATTGGATCAGCCAATCCGATTGAACTTGAATCTGATTGGATGATTAAATCAGCCAATCAGATTTTTCCTACCTTAATTCCGATTGGCTGATAGAATCCTATCAGCCAATGGGAATTCGAGGGACGCCATCTTGGATGACGTCACTTAAAGGAACCTTCATTCGTCGGTAGTCTTCGGAAGGAAGAGGATGTTCCGCGCCGGAGGTCTTGAAGATGGAGCCGCTCCTCGTCGGATGGATGAAGATAGAAGATTCCGCTTGGATGAAGATGTCTGCCGGTCCGGATGTCCTCTTCTGCCCGGATAGGATGAAGACTTCTGCCGCTCAGGATGTCCTCTTTTGGTCCATCGATGCCCGGCTGGGTGAACACGACTTAAGGTAGGGAGATCTTCAGGGGGGTAGTGTTAGGTTTATTTAAGGGGGGTTTGGGTTAGAGTAGGGGTATGTGGGTGGTGGGTTGTAATGTTTGGGGGTGGTATTGTGGGTTTTTTTTACAGGCAAAAGAGCTGAGCTGAATACTTTGGGGCATGCCCCACAAAAAGCCCTTTTAAGGGCTGGTAATAGAGCTGTTAACTTTTGTAATTTAGATTAGGGTAGGGATTTTTTTTTAATTTGGGGAGCTTTGTTATTTTATTAGGGGGCTTAGAGTAGGTGTAATTAGCTTAAAATTCTTGTAATTTTTTTTATTTTTTGTAATTTAGTGTTTTGTTTTTTTTGTAATTTAGTTTAGTTTATTTAATTGTAGGTAATTGTAGTTAATTTATTTAATTAATTTAATGATAGTGTAGTGATAGGTTTAATTGTAACTTAGGTTAGGATTTATTTTACAGGTAATTTGGTAATTATTTTAACTAGGGAGCTATTAAATAGTTAATAACTATTTAATAGCTATTGTACCTAGTTAAAATAAATACAAAGTTGCCTGTAAAATAAATATAAATCCTAAAATAGATACAATATAATTATTCGTTATATTGTAGCTATATTAGGGTTTATTTTACAGGTAAGTATTTAGTTTTAAATAGGAAGACTTTAGTTAATTAGATTTAATTTATTTTTATTAGATTAAAATTATAGTTAATTTAGGTGGGTGTTAGGGTTAGACTTAGCTTTAGGGGTTAATACATTTACTATAGTAGCGGCGAGGTCCGGTCAGCAGATTATGGGTTAATAAGTGTAGGTAGGTAGCGGCGACGTTGGGGGGGGGAGATAAGGGGTTAATAAATATTATGTAGGTGTCGGCGTTGTTAGGGGCAGCAGATTAGGGGTTCATAGGGATAATGTAGGTGGCGGTGGTGTGCGGTCGGCAGATTAGGGGTTAAAAAAATTATTATAGTGGCGGCAATGTGGGGGACCTCGGTTTAGGGGTACATAGGTAGTTTATGGGTGTTAGTGTACTTTAGAGCACAGTAGTTAAGAGCTTTATTAACCGGCGTTAGCCCAGAAAGCTCTTAACTACTGACTTTTTTCTGCGGCTAGGGTCTTGTCGATAGAGGGTCTACTGCTCACCTCAGCCAAGACTCTAAATACCGGCGTTAGGAAGATCCCATTGAAAAGATAGGATACGCAATTGGCGTAAGGGGATTTGCGGTATGGAAAAGTCACGGCTTCAAAGTGAGCGTTAGACCCTTTCCTGCCTGACTCTAAATACCAGCGGGCGGCCAAAAGCAGCGTTAGGAGCCCTTAACGCTGCTTTTGACGGCTACTGCAGAACTCTAAATCTAGGCGATAATTTTTTACTATCTTTACAGGTTTCTCTTTTCAAACCTGCATGCTTTGGACATTATCTCCTGTCTTGGAAGTTTTTGGTGTTTTTAGCAATATCTTCTGCCAGATATCATCAGTCAGGAGATTATAGCCCATCTCCTTGTCCTAATCCAGAGAATTTGTATGATGATCTCTTACTTAATTGAGATATTGTAAGAGCTTTATTTCTACTTTCAATTACAATCCTTTAATTTGTTTGTCCCTTGGTCGAGTAAAGGTCAGAGGGCCATATGAGTTTCTTATCTCTTTATAACCAAGGTTTATTTGGAGGAGGCAGAGGGGCATATGTAACAAGCTCTGTATGGAGCTTGATGTCCTGTGTTTCTGGCGAGCCTTCAGACTCGCCAGAAACAGCAGTTATGAAGCAGCGGTCACAAAGACCGCTGCTCCATAACCTGTCTGCCTGCTCTGAGCAGGTGGACAGACATCGCTGGAAATCAACTCGATCGAGTACGATCGGGTTGATTGACACCTCCCTGCTGGCGGCCCATTGGCCGCGAGTCTGCAGGGGGCGGCGTTGTACCAGCAGGTGCAATGCTGAATACGGCGAGCGTATTGCTCTCCGCATTCAGCGAGGTCTGCCAGACCATGATAACTAGAGGCCATAGTCTTTATTGGCCTTTTTTTCTAGAGTAGTTTTCTCTTGTGGGATTTTCAAGACTGAGGACAATATTGAATATATTTGCAAGGCAGCAACATCATTTCTCTAAATTGTGGGTATTAGTTCCCAGGAGTAATGACTTGTGGATTCTTACCACCTTGGGAAAAAAAAATGGTGCTTACCTGAATTATTCATTTGTTTCATGGTGGTGAGAGTTCACAAGACCGGCCTATATTCATTTTTTACTTCAATAATTTTTTTCTGGCGGCAATTTTAGCTTGCACCTCAGTTTCCCTACTTTCCTACCTTTCTACTTCTCCTTTCTCTGTTATATGTCAGACTAGAATGCCAGAGAGGTGGGAGGGTTTAAGTGCTCTTAGAAGCCTGGAAATCTTGGCCTCATTCTAGTGTCCAGGAGTTCAATCCCACCATGAAATGAAGGTAACAGGTAAGCATACATTTTGTTTTGTAAATCACCAAATGACAATGGATGTAAGTTTCCTAGCACTCTCATCATCTGCCTGGGCGCAGTAGTAAGGTAAAGGTATTAAGTATTATTATTTTATTATTATTATACTTTATTTATAAAGCGCCAACAGATTCTGCAGCGCTGCCCATGGGTACAAAGATGAAAGTACAACAGAGAAACAATACAATAAATGACAACGTTTTACAGACAAATACAGGGGGCATTGAGGGCCCTATTCCCGTGGGAACTTACAATCTAGATGGGTAGGAGGAAGGGAAACAGGAGGTGGGGACTGCAGAGGTGAGAATGATATTAGTGAGGAGATAGATGAGGGCAACTGTTAGTTAAGTGAAGTTAGTTTGTTACTGAGTCGGGTGATAAGCTTCCCTGAACAAGAAGGTCTTTAGGAAACGTTTAAAGGAGGAGAGGTTGGGGGTATAGTTAAATATGCAGTCTCTGGATTTAAAAATACAAAAACCTTTATTGAAAAGTAACTATCAACAGAGCATTTGTTACGTTTCAGACCAACATGCCTTGCTCTGAGGTAATTTTTTTCTTTGTTTAAGTCCAGAGAGTGCATATTTAAATATAGGACTTATATAAAAGCACTCACAGGATTTTTGTTACAAAACAGTGTCAAAAACGTATTGACATTTTGTAGACTACATTATCCCCTTTGTTAGAATAATAATAATAATAATAATAATAATAATAATAATAATAATAAATAATAATAATAATAATAATAATAAAAATAATAATAATGTAGTCCCTGAAACGTCAATACATTTTTGACACTGTTTTGTCACAAAAATCCTGTGAGTGCTTTTAAGTCCTATATATAAATATGCACTATATGCAATATATTCCAACTATTTACATATGTTGAAAATACTTTTCCAGAAAAAAAACTGGGTACTGACATACAGCTGCCAGTACCTAAGATGGCCGCAAATAGGTAGAGGGGGAGGGTTAGAGAGCTGTTTGGGGGGGGGGATCAGGGAGGTTGGGAGGTAAGGGGGGATACTACCCTGCAGGAAATATATAATTAAAAAAACAAGTAAAAAAAAAAAAACCTTTTATTTTTCTACTGGCAGACTTTCTGCCAGTACTTAAGATGGGGGTGGGGGTTGAAAGAGAGCTGTTTGAGAGGGGTCAGAGAGGAATCAGGGGCTGGGGTGTATCAGGTGGGAGGCTGATCTCTACACTAAAGCTAAAATTAAATCTACAAGCTACCTAATTAACCGCTTCACTGCTGGGCATAATACAAGTGTGGTGCGCAATGGCATTTAGCGGCCTTCTAATTACCTAAAAGCAATGCCAAAGCCATATATATCTGCTATTTCTGAACAAAGGGGATCCCAGAGAAGCATTTACAACGATTTGTGCCATGATTGCACAAGCTGTTTGTAAATCATTTCAGGGAGAAACCTAAAATTGTAAAAAAAAGTTAACAATTTTTTTTATTTGATCGCATTTGGTGGTGAAATGGTGGCATGAAATATACCAAAATGGGCCTAGATCAATACTTTGGGTTGTCTAACTAAAGAAAAAAATATATAGTTTTGATTGTTAAAAAAGGCTCTATTTCTGTTTAAATGTAGTGATGGCAAAAATGCTAAAAATGAACTGGTCTTTTTGGGAAGTTTTTGTCTGAAGTGCCCGGTCCTTAAGGGGTTAAATAGATTAGAGCAGTGTTTCTCAACAGCCGGGCCGCGGCCCACTACCGGGCCGCGACGGCCCTGCTGGTGGGCCGCGACCCGACATTGCCTCCAGACACTCGCTCTGACAGGCCCGCCTTTACACATCTCCTAAATTTTGGACGGGCCTGTCAGAGTGCCACTGCGCATGTCAGTTTGCGCACTGTGAGCATGTAGCGGCGGGCGCACGCACTGTGACCGTGTAGAAGCGGCGTGCAGAGTGTGAAGCATCGGCTCACAGGTAAGTAAGCCCACTGACACCAATTACATAATTACGGCCACTGACACCACTGTATATATTTAGGGCGGCCACTGGACACCAATGTGTATTTGTAAACTGTATGTGTGTGTGTATATATATATATATATATATATAGATCCCACTGACACCAATGAATTATAAAATATCCACTGTAAAATATATATATATATATATATATATATATATATATATATATATATATATATATATATATATATATGGATCCCACACCACTGAATTATCATATAATTAAAATATATATATATATATTATAATTATATGATAATTCAGTGGTGTGGGATCCATATATAATATATATAAATGGTTTATAGTGGGTTAATTTTATAATTCATTGGTGTCAGTGGGTGAGGGAGGAGAGAGAGAAAGAAAGAAAGAGAGGGAGGGAGGAGAGAGAGAGGGAGGAGAGAGAGAGAAAGAGAGGGAGGAGAGAGAGAGAGAGAGAGGGAGGAGATAGATAGAGACAGAGAGAGAGAGAGGGGGGAGGAGAGAGAGAAAGAGAGAGGGGAGGAGAGAGAGAAAAAGAGAGAGAGGGGAGGAGAGAGAGAGAGGAGAGAGAGAAAGAGAGGGGAGGAGAGAGAAAGAGAGAGGGGGGAGAGAGAGAGAGAGGGGAGGAGAGAAAGAGACTGTGTATATATATATATATATTTCTTCCAAACCTACTGCAACCCACTCCAGATGCTTACCGGGCCCTGGACCGGTCCGGCTAAAACTTACCGGGCCTTGAGGTCACTTAGGTTGAGAACCACTGGATTAGAGCATATAACTTTTGTGAATGTAAATTTCCTGGTGGAATTTTTAAAGGAATCCCAACATTTCCCTAATTAGCTCATACTTGTGTCATTAGACACAACAGCTAATGTCCTAATATTTCATACTTTTCATAAGTGAGAAGTTTCACAATTAATTTGGCACACTTTAGATTCTTTTCTATTAATCCATTATGAAACATAACAAGAGCATTTAGACCTTAATAATACAATTTTTAAGTCTCTGTCCCCGTACAGACACAATATCAATATCATATGCACATTGCGATTAAGGTTAAAATGCTAATTGCAAAGGTTTGACTTCATACCATTCATTCACTCATCCTAAGAAATGATAAACCATTTATTCACAGAATGGTGCCCACAGAGGTGACTAATGGATGAAGGTCGTATAGTCATACTTAGAACATCAAGAGAAAGGATATAACATGCAAATTGCTGATGTAATGTTTTAATCTTCAGCTCTTTGTCATCAAAAATGAAAATAGAGTATCATTACAGCATAAAAATGTGGAATTTCAATGTTAAGTTGTTTGTATCTGTAGAAAATATATTTTACTTTTATACTTATGATCCATTTACAAACTATGTGAAAGCCCACGTGTCACAAGCTTTGCAGATGCATTTGTGACTATAAAACATCTCTAGATCTTTCAGAGGGAACGTTTGGTAATTTTCCAATCAAGAATTCAATCTACATTTCTTTTCATATTAACTCTTTAACCTCTCTATAATCTATTTGACCTTTTAAAGTGACATCATTTGGAATTTCAAATAGATTTTAAAGGGATATGAAACCCAATTTTTTTGTCTTTAATGATTCAGATAGAGCAGCAATTTTAAGCAACTTTCTAATTTACTCCTTTTATTAAATTTTCTTCGTTTTCTTTGTATCTTTATTTGAAAAGCAGGAGTGTAAGCTTAGGAGTCGGCAAATTTTTGATTGAGCACTTGGGTAGCGCTTCCTGATTGGTGGGTACATATAACTCTTTGGAAGCCTTACAGTATTCCTCTTTCACATATCTTGACTCTCCACTCCAGATTCTATTCTGGTTGCTAGTAGGGTATTCCTGTCTCAAAGGACTAGTTGCAGTATGTCCATAATATCTAGATTCTGTCTATGATTACAGTATGGGCTTCTGGCCTACATTTCCTTTAATGAAGGTTATCCAGTTTTTTTACTAAACGTTCCTGCATAAACAGGAGTCCTTTTTTCTCTGAGCTCTTGACCTGGAAACTAGGAGGTGATAGTTTGGGTTCCAGTTTTTTGGAATAAGATCAAGGTTTTCATTCCAATTGTTCTGTGTTCCCAAGAAAGAGGGAACTTTGTGGCCTATTTGAATTTTGAAAGTTTAACATATTTTCCATGGTTTCTGCTTTTAAGTTTGATTTAGCTTGGCTCTTTACTCTAGTTCATTGGGGTTCATTTATGTCCAGGATAGATTTGAAGGGTGCTTCCTTCATATTATTATCTTCAAGGACCCCCCCCCCTGTTCCTACATTCTGTCCTTCTATTCTGTTTGTGGCTCTTCCTTCTTTTGATCTTTTTTTAAATTCTTGTCTTTTTGCATAGATTATGAGAACTACTTTGTCTGTTGTTAGACCTCAGGGTATTTTATTGGTCACTTTTATGGATATTCCATTTTTCCCTTTAGCTGAATTTGTAAAAGTTTTCTGTCCTTTCCTACTTCTCTAATATTCTCCTTTTTTTCTGCTATACATTAGACTAGGATACCTGAGAGGTCAGAGGGATTAAAAGCATGTGGAATTTTGGTTATCTTTGTCACCTAGTGGCCAGGAGTTGAATCCCAGGAGTAATGGCTTATGGACTCTCACTACCATGAAAGAAATGCACTTATCAGGTAAAAATACATTTTGTTTTTTGTGTCTTTTACAAGGACGTACCTAGAAAATAGCAGCATGTGAGTTAATATTTCCTAAATATTTCAAACATGCATTTTATATTTCTACATTTAACTTCAGTTCACCTTCCCAAAATATCAAACATTTATGATTCTATGGGGCATATTTATCAAACTCTGTATGGAGCTTGATGCCCCGTGTTTCTGGCGAGCCTTCAGGCTCGCCAGAAACACAAGTTATGAAGCAGCTGTCTAAAGACCTCTGCTCCGTAACCTGTCCGCCTGCTCTGAGGCCGCAGACAGACATTGCCGGAAATCATCCCGATCCAATACGATCGGGTTGATTGACACCCCCTGCTAGCGGCCAATTGGCCGCGAATCTGCAGGGGCAGTATTTCACCAGCAGCTCACAAAAACTGCTGGTGCAGTGATAAATGCAGAGAGCGTATGCTGTCGGCATTTATCGATGTGCAGCGGACATGATCCGCAATATCGAATCATGTCCACTTGCACGTTGTTATATATTTATTGTTCAATAACAATTAACTATTGAAAATCAGAATATAAAATGATGGAACATCATTTTTGTAACTTTGAACCATCTTATGCAGAAAATAAATAGGTCTAAAATATCTAACTATTAAAAATGTAAAAATTACACAAAATTCTGATTGCCGAGAGGGTGAATTAACCCATTTTAAATATGTATTCATGACCGTACCCCTGTCCAAACTCACATAGCAAAGAATACATACTAAAAGAAAAACACTGAACAGCTTAGTTGCAGCTAAAATGAAACAGTGAGACGACATTCCTTACAATGAGGGACCTTAAGATATATTTTTTTTGGTGAGGGGGTAACTCATTCCTTTTAATAATTGCCAAACCCCTCAAAATAAAACCAATGCTGAGAGTTATTTGCCATTGTTATGACAATTAGTTGGCAGCTGGACCACTATTTGAAAGATAAGGGTTGCTAATTTCAAATAAAGGTCTCACGATTCTCTGTGGATTAAGAAGAAAACATAGGCTATACCTCACCCTCATGATGTTGTGTGATATGCCTATGGTTGTGTCAGGTTATTACTTTTCCCATTGTCATCAACTGGACATATGATCCTTGTTCACAGGGCTATAAGATAGGCCATGCGCTCAAGTAAAAAATGTTATAATTTATGAAACATATTGCTGTTTATGAATACTGCCTTAGAAAGACAGTCTAGTATTTATTGATTGTAAGGACAGTGTCAAATGTTTTTTGTTTTTTTTTTAAAAAGAGATAGATAATCTATATCTACTGCTCAACCCTGGTCTAAACCTTTAGTCACATGGTCAAAAAAAAAATTCTTTAGTTTGATATGATCTTCCTGAAGCAAATCCACAAAGAAGAAGGCGAGAGCGTTAGAAAATAAAACGTAACCTTTATTGGCAAGTAAAACGGAACTTCCTGAAGCAAAATCATGCTGTTGTATGTCCTACGTTTTTCTTTTAATAGAGTTTCCATTTTTTGTTTCTTTTATGATTCAGATAGAGCAGCAATTTTAAGCAAATTTCTAATTTACTCCTATTATTAATTTCTCTTCGTTCTCTTGGTATCTTCAGGAATGTAAGCTTAGGAGCCGGCCCATATTTGGTTCAGCACCCTGGATAGCGCTTGCTTGGTACATTTAGCAAGTGCTACCCAGATGCTGACCCAAAAATGCGCAGTCTCCTATGCTTTTATTCCTGCTTTTCAAATAAAGATACCATGAGAGTGAAGAAAAATTGATAATAGGAGAAAATTAGAAAGCTGCTTAAAATCGCTTGTTGTATCTGAATCATCAAAGAAAAAATTTAGGTTTAGTGTCCTTTTAAACGGATAGCCCTTTTCATCTGCTGCATGTTTATGAAGAGGTTGCAATTCTCTTATTTTATGAAACAACTCCTTAAAGGGATACTACCCCAATTTTTTTATTTTGTGATTCAGATAGAGCATGATATTTTAAGCACCTTTCTAATTTACTCCTATTATCAATTTTTCTTTGTTCTCATGCTATCTTGATTTGAAAAAGCAGTACTGTAAGCTTTAGAGCCGGACTATTTTTTGTTCATCACCTGGGTAGCACTTGCTGATTTGTGGCTAAATGTAGCAAACCAATCAGTAAGCTCTACCAAGCTGCTGAACTAAAAAAGGGGCCGGATCCTAACCTTTTATTACTGCTTTTTCAAATCAAGATAACATGAGAACAAAGAAAAATTGATAATAGGAGTAAATTAGAAAGTTGCTTAAAATTGCATGCTCTGTCTGAATCATGAAAGAGAAAATGTGAGGTTAGTATCCCTTTAATTATCATTAATTTATAGATCAACTAATGCGGCTGCTAGCACAGATGGAAGTTTCTCTAAAACCATTGGATGCTTATTATCTGGACCCACAGACCTTTTTTTACGTTTATTTTTACCAATTAAACCTCAGTCTCTGTAACAAGATTAGTGCTCAGCCCAGTTCCATTTTTAGTAGCATCTCTTAATGCAGTTGTTTGTGAATACAGAATATAGGCAATAATTGGCATATACGCTATAAGCTTGTATCCTTCCACCATTTGTTTTCATGATACAGATAGAACATACAGTTTAAAAAAGTTTCCAATGCACTTCTATTATCAAATTTGCTTTGTTCTCATGTTATTCTTTGTTGAAGAGATACCTAGACAGGTAGCATGCACATGCCTGTAGCACTACATGACAAGAAATAGTGCTGCCACCTAGTGTTCTTGCTTATGTATAACATTGTGTTATAGAGATACCTAGGTAGGTAGCGTGCACATGCCTGTAGCACTACATGACAGGAAATAGTGCTGCCATCTAGTGTTCTTGCTTATGTATAACATTGTTGCAAAACTGTTGCCATATAGGGCTGCAGACACGTACACACTCCTAAGCTTACATCCCTGCTTTTTCAACAAAGGATAACAAGAAAATGAAGAAAATAAGATAATAGAAGTAAATTGGAAAGAAATATGTGGGGTTTTATGTCCCTTTAAAGGGACATGAAACACACATTTTGTTCTTTGTTTATTCAGATAAAGCACATTCTAATGCACTTCTGTTATTTCATTTGATACCTAGGTATCTAGGCAGACTTAGGAAGAGCAATGCACTACTGGGAGCTAGCTGCTGATTTCTGGCATCAAATATATGCCTCATGTCAATGGCTGCTCCTTCAACAAAGGATATCAAGAGAATGAAGCACATTTGATAGTAGAAGTAAATTGGAAAGTTGTTTAAACCTGTAGGCTCTATAGCTAAGAAAAATGTTGCATTTCATATAGTAAGATAAATGTATGGATGCAAAAGATCTCTGAGTGTGGTGAGGAGGGTCCTACTTAGCTTTGGTTCACCTATTAGTCATGTGACAAATTTCTTTTTAAATTAAGGAATCTGCCCTTTAAAATAAGGTGCTAAATATCCTTCTAAGATGCAGGTTATTGTGATAAACAGGTCTATCCTGCATCACTAGGAAGTGGGGGGCGGCCTTTGTCTGAAGCGGATCGGAGGTCAGCCTCATTGTTGCTAACTTCAATACATTTTATACCTGAGTTTTTTCCATGCCATAGTCTGTTTGTAACTGCATGATCCAACATATCATAAATATTATCTTTATTTACTATTACATTCAATAAATAAACATTTATCTGTGTATAATATGAGTACCCAATAATAAAAATCCCTTCACATTTAATTATATTCATTAAAAAGATTGTGAGTAACAAATATGGTCAAGCAAATAAAAATATGCAAATCTGGGCCTTTTCAGAAAATATCAGTATTTTTTTTATATAATGTACTGTTTAATTGTAATCAGCACATGTATGTGAGAACTTCAAATCAGCACATGTATGTGAGAACGTCAAATCAGCACATGTATGTGAGAACTTCATATCAGCACATGTATGTGAGAACTTCAAATCAGCACATGTATGTGAGAACTTCAAATCAGCACATGTATGTGAGAACTTCAAATCAGCACATGTATGTGAGAACTTCAAATCAGCACATGTATGTGAGAACTTCAAATCAGCACATGTATGTGAGAACTTCAAATCAGCACATGTATGTGAGAACTTCAAATCAGCACATGTATGTGAGAACTTCAAATCAGCACATGTATGTGAGAACTTCAAATCAGCACATATATGAGAGAACTTCAAATCAGCACATGTATGTGAGAACTTCAAATCAGCACATGTATGTGAGAACTTCAAATCAGCACATGTATGTGAGAACTTCAAATCAGCACATGTATGAGAGAACTTCAAATCAGCACATGTATGTGAGAACTTCAAATCAGCACATGTATGTGAGAACTTCAAATCAGCACATGTATGTGAGAACTTCAAATCAGCACATGTATGTGAGAACTTCAAATCAGCACATGTATGTGAGAACTTCAAATCAGCACATGTATGTGAGAACGTCAAATCAGCACATGTATGTGAGAACTTCAAATCAGCACATGTATGTGAGAACTTCAAATCAGCACGTGTATGTGAGAACTTCAAATCAGCACATGTATGAGAGAACTTGAAATCAGCACATGTATGTGAGAACTTGAAATCAGCACATGTATGAGAGAACTTGAAATCAGCACATGTATGTGAGAACTTGAAATCAGCACATGTATGTGAGAACTTCAAATCAGCACATGTATGTGAGAACTTCAAATCAGCACATGTATGAGAGAACTTCAAATCAGCACATGTATGTGAGAACTTCAAATCAGCACATGTATGTGAGAACTTCAAATCAGCACATGTATGTGAGAACTTCAAATCAGCACATGTATGAGAGAACTTCAAATCAGCACACGTATGTGAGAACTTCAAATCAGCACATGTGTGTGAGAACTTCAAATCAGCACATGTATGTGAGAACTTCAAATCAGCACATGTATGTGAGAACTTCAAATCAGCACATGTATGTGAGAACTTCAAATCAGCACATGTATGAGAGAACTTCAAATCAGCACATGTATGTGAGAACTTCAAATCAGCACATATATGAGAGAACTTCAAATCAGCACATGTATGTGAGAACTTCAAATCAGCACATGTATGTGAGAACTTCAAATCAGCACATGTATGTGAGAACTTCAAATCAGCACATGTATGTGAGAACTTCAAATCAGCACATATATGAGAGAACTTCAAATCAGCACATGTATGTGAGAACTTCAAATCAGCACATGTATGTGAGAACTTCAAATCAGCACATGTATGTGAGAACTTCAAATCAGCACATGTATGAGAGAACTTCAAATCAGCACATGTATGTGAGAACTTCAAATCAGCACATGTATGTGAGAACTTCAAATCAGCACATGTATGTGAGAACTTCAAATCAGCACATGTATGTGAGAACTTCAAATCAGCACATGTATGTGAGAACTTCAAATCAGCACATGTATGTGAGAACGTCAAATCAGCACATGTATGTGAGAACTTCAAATCAGCACATGTATGTGAGAACTTCAAATCAGCACGTGTATGTGAGAACTTCAAATCAGCACATGTATGAGAGAACTTCAAATCAGCACATGTATGTGAGAACTTGAAATCAGCACATGTATGAGAGAACTTGAAATCAGCACATGTATGTGAGAACTTGAAATCAGCACATGTATGTGAGAACTTCAAATCAGCACATGTATGTGAGAACTTCAAATCAGCACATGTATGAGAGAACTTCAAATCAGCACATGTATGTGAGAACTTCAAATCAGCACATGTATGTGAGAACTTCAAATCAGCACATGTATGAGAGAACTTCAAATCAGCACACGTATGTGAGAACTTCAAATCAGCACATGTGTGTGAGAACTTCAAATCAGCACATGTATGTGAGAACTTCAAATCAGCACATGTATGTGAGAACTTCAAATCAGCACATGTATGTGAGAACTTCAAATCAGCACATGTATGAGAGAACTTCAAATCAGCACATGTATGTGAGAACTTCAAATCAGCACATATATGAGAGAACTTCAAATCAGCACATGTATGAGAGAACTTCAAATCAGCACACGTATGTGAGAACTTCAAATCAGCACATGTATGTGAGAACATCAAATCAGCACATGTATGTGAGAACTTCAAATCAGCACATGTATGTGAGAACTTCAAATCAGCACATGTATGTGAGAACTTCAAATCAGCACATGTATGTGAGAACTTCAAATCAGCACATGTATGTGAGAACTTCAATATCCACAACAGGAATAGACTTTTTTTTAATGAAATGATCATAGCCATAAGGACATGGAGACATCTGACCAAAAAGGTCCAGGCTTATCCGTGGAATTTCTTTCCCTGGAAACAGTTGCATATGTGAGAAGGCTTGTGCAATATCCTTTATTATCAATCTATGGGATTTCTTTACATTTTGTGATAAACTTTACAACTACAAAAGAATCCACTCCTTGGGGTAGATTTATCAAAGGTCGAGCTGACATGATTTGCTGCAGCTCGACCTCACTAAATGCCGACAGCATACGCTGTTTGCATTTATCATTGCACAAGTAGAATGCTCACAGGTGGCCGCTAGCAGGGCCTGTCAATCATCTTGATCGTATCAGGATGATTTCAGTCCGCTACCCAAAAGGTGGCGGAGAAGTTAAGGAGCAGCGCTGCTTGTTAACTTCCGCTTCAGGTGCACCAGAAACAATGGGGCAACAATGCATCATCTGCTGTTTAAAGGGACACTGAACCCAAATGTTTTCTTTCGTGATTCAGATAGAGCATGACATTTTAAGCAACTTTCTAATTTACTCCTATTATCAAATTTTCTTTATTCTCCTGGTATCTTTATTTGAAATGCAAGAATGTAAGTTCAGATGCCGGCCCATTTTTGGTGAACAACCTGGGTTGTCCTTGCTGATTGGTGGATAAATTCATCCACCAATAAAAAAGTGCTGTCCAGAGTTCTGAACCTAGAAAAAAGCTTAGATGTCTTCTTTTTCAAATTAAGATAGCAAGAGAACAAAGAAAAATTGATAATAGGAGTAAATTAGAAAGTTGTTTAAAGTTGCATGCTCTATCTGAATCACAAAAGAAAAAAATTGGGTTCAGTGTCCGTTTAATAAATCTACTCCCTTATATGGATTAAGGTGCAAGATCTGTGTAGAACAAAGGGGTTTGTGAAGTTTGCATCTGAATACAAATCATTTTTAGCTTCTTGTAAAATAGCTGATACAATGAATGGAAAATAACATAGAATGGGAAGAGAACAGAGAGGCTGAAAAAACAAAATAACAAGATAGAGGGGACATAAGCTTAATTCAATAAGAGTAGTGAACTGGGAAATTATTGCATTACCTCTTGACCGGTGACTAGAAGAATGCTGTTCTCCTTGTTATGTTGCATTTGTCGATAGATGTGGTCAAACACCAAGAGCTCACTCCAGCAATTCTGCAGCAAGATCATCTGGTCGCTGACCTAGAATAGAAATGGAGAACAGTTAAATATAAGTTCACTTTCTGGCCCTGTATTTGGTCACTGACCTAGAATAGAATGGAGAACAGTTAAATATAAGTTCACTTTCTGGCACTGTATATGGTCACTGACCTAGAATAGAACGGAGAACAGTTAAATATAAGTTCACTTTCTGGCCCTGTATATGGTCACTGACCTAGAATAGAACGGAGAACAGTTAAATATAAGTTCACTTTCTGGCCCTGTATATGGTCACTGACCTAGAATAGAACGGAGAACAGTTAAATATAAGTTCACTTTCTGGCACTGTATATGGTCACTGACCTAGAATAGAACGGAGAACAGTTAAATATAAGCTCACTTTCTGGCACGGTATATGGTCACTGACCTAGAATAGAACGGAGAACAGTTAAATATAAGTTCACTTTCTGGCACTGTATATGGTCCCTGACCTAGAATAGAATGGAGAACAGTTAAATATAAGTTCACTTTCTGGCACTGTATATGGTCCCTGACCTAGAATAGAACGGAGAACAGTTAAATATAAGTTCACTTTCTGGCCCTGTATATGGTCACTGACCTAGAATAGAACGGAGAACAGTTAAATATAAGTTCACTTTCTGGCACTGTATATGGTCACTGACCTAGAATAGAACGGAGAACAGTTAAATATAAGTTCACTTTCTGGCACTGTATATGGTCACTGACCTAGAATAGAACGGAGAACAGTTAAATATAAGCTCACTTTCTGGCACTGTATATGGTTACTGGCCTAGAATAGAACGGAGAACAGTTAAATATAAGTTCACTTTCTGGCACTGTATATGGTCCCTGACCTAGAATAGAATGGAGAACAGTTAAATATAAGTTCACTTTCTGGCCCTGTATTTGGTCACTGACCTAGAATAGAACGGAGAACAGTTAAATATAAGTTCACTTTCTGGCACTGTATATGGTCACTGACCTAGAATAGAACGGAGAACAGTTAAATATAAGTTCACTTTCTGGCCCTGTATATGGTCACTGACCTAGAATAGAACGGAGAACAGTTAAATATAAGTTCACTTTCTGGCCCTGTATATGGTCACTGACCTAGAATAGAACGGAGAACAGTTAAATATAAGTTCACTTTCTGGCACTGTATATGGTCACTGACCTAGAATAGAACGGAGAACAGTTAAATATAAGCTCACTTTCTGGCACTGTATATGGTCACTGACCTAGAATAGAACGGAGAACAGTTAAATATAAGTTCACTTTCTGGCACTGTATATGGTCCCTGACCTAGAATAGAATGGAGAACAGTTAAATATAAGTTCACTTTCTGGCACTGTATATGGTCCCTGACCTAGAATAGAACGGAGAACAGTTAAATATAAGTTCACTTTCTGGCCCTGTATATGGTCACTGACCTAGAATAGAACGGAGAACAGTTAAATATAAGTTCACTTTCTGGCCCTGTATATGGTCACTGACCTAGAATAGAACGGAGAACAGTTAAATATAAGTTCACTTTCTGGCACTGTATATGGTCACTGACCTAGAATAGAACGGAGAACAGTTAAATATAAGCTCACTTTCTGGCACTGTATATGGTCACTGGCCTAGAATAGAACGGAGAACAGTTAAATATAAGTTCACTTTCTGGCACTGTATATGGTCCCTGACCTAGAATAGAATGGAGAACAGTTAAATATAAGTTCACTTTCTGGCCCTGTATATGGTCCCTGACATAGAATAGAACGGAGAACAGTTAAATATAAGTTCACTTTCTGGCACTGTATATGGTCCCTGACCTAGAATAGAACGGAGAACAGTTAAATATAAGCTCACTTTCTGGCCCTGTATATGGTCCCTGACCTAGAATAGAATGGAGAACAGTTAAATATAAGTTCACTTTCTGGCCCTGTATATGGTCACTGACCTAGAATAGAACGGAGAACAGTTAAATATAAGCTCACTTTCTGGCACTGTATATGGTCACTGACCTAGAATAGAACGGAGAACAGTTAAATATAAGCTCACTTTCTGGCCCTGTATATGGTCCCTGACCTAGAATAGAACGGAGAACAGTTAAATATAAGCTCACTTTCTGGCACTGTATATGGTCACTGACCTAGAATATAATGGAGAACAGTTAAATATAAGTTCACTTTCTGGCACTGTATATGGTCACTGACCTAGAATAGAACGGAGAACAGTTAAATATAAGTTCACTTTCTGGCACTGTATATGGTCACTGACCTAGAATAGAATGGAGAACAGTTAAATATAAGTTCACTTTCTGGCACTGTATATGGTCCCTGACCTAGAATAGAATGGAGAACAGTTAAATATAAGCTCACTTTCTGGCACTGTATATGGTCACTGACCTAGAATAGAACGGAGAACAGTTAAATATAAGTTCACTTTCTGGCACTGTATATGGTCCCTGACCTAGAATAGAACGGAGAACAGTTAAACATAAGTTCACTTTCTGGCACTGTATATGGTCACTGACCTAGAATAGAACGGAGAACAGTTAAATATAAGCTCACTTTCTGGCACTGTATATGGTCACTGACCTAGAATAGAACGGAGAACAGTTAAATATAAGCTCACTTTCTGGCACTGTATATGGTCCCTGACCTAGAATAGAATGGAGAACAGTTAAATATAAGCTCACTTTCTGGCACTGTATATGGTCGCTGACCTAGAATAGAATGGAGAACAGTTAAATATAAGCTCACTTTCTGGCACTGTATATGGTCACTGACCTAGAATAGAACGGAGAACAGTTAAATATAAGTTCACTTTCTGGCACTGTATATGGTCCCTGACCTAGAATAGAACGGAGAACAGTTAAACATAAGTTCACTTTCTGGCACTGTATATGGTCACTGACCTAGAATAGAACGGAGAACAGTTAAATATAAGCTCACTTTCTGGCACTGTATATGGTCACTGACCTAGAATAGAACGGAGAACAGTTAAATATAAGCTCACTTTCTGGCACTGTATATGGTCCCTGACCTAGAATAGAATGGAGAACAGTTAAATATAAGCTCACTTTCTGGCACTGTATATGGTCGCTGACCTAGAATAGAACGGAGAACAGTTAAATATAAGTTCACTTTCTGGCACTGTATATGGTCACTGACCTAGAATAGAACGGAGAACAGTTAAATATAAGCTCACTTTCTGGCACTGTATATGGTCACTGGCCTAGAATAGAACGGAGAACAGTTAAATTTAAGCTCACTTTCTGGCACTGTATATGGTCCCTGACCTAGAATAGAACGGAGAACAGTTAAATATAAGTTCACTTTCTTGCACTGTATATGGTCGCTGACCTAGAATAGAATGGAGAACAGTTAAATATAAGTTCACTTTCTGGCACTGTATATGGTCGCTGACCTAGAATAGAACGGAGAACAGTTAAATATAAGCTCACTTTCTGGCACTGTATATGGTCACTGACCTAGAATAGAACGGAGAACAGTTAAATATAAGCTCACTTTCTGGCACTGTATATGGTCCCTGACCTAGAATAGAACGGAGAACAGTTAAATATAAGCTCACTTTCTGGCCCTGTATATGGTTACTGGCCTAGAATAGAACGGAGAACAGTTAAATATAAGCTCACTTTCTGGCACTGTATATGGTCACTGGCCTAGAATAGAACGGAGAACAGTTAAATATAAGTTCACTTTCTGGCACTGTATATGGTCACTGACCTAGAATAGAACGGAGAACAGTTAAATATAAGCTCACTTTCTGGCACTGTATATGGTCACTGACCTAGAATAGAACGGAGAACAGTTAAATATAAGCTCACTTTCTGGCACTGTATATGGTCCCTGACCTAGAATAGAACGGAGAACAGTTAAATATAAGCTCACTTTCTGGCACTGTATATGGTCGCTGACCTAGAATAGAACGGAGAACAGTTAAATATAAGTTCACTTTCTGGCACTGTATATGGTCACTGACCTAGAATAGAACGGAGAACAGTTAAATATAAGCTCACTTTCTGGCACTGTATATGGTCACTGGCCTAGAATAGAACGGAGAACAGTTAAATTTAAGCTCACTTTCTGGCACTGTATATGGTCCCTGACCTAGAATAGAACGGAGAACAGTTAAATATAAGTTCACTTTCTTGCACTGTATATGGTCGCTGACCTAGAATAGAATGGAGAACAGTTAAATATAAGTTCACTTTCTGGCACTGTATATGGTCGCTGACCTAGAATAGAACGGAGAACAGTTAAATATAAGCTCACTTTCTGGCACTGTATATGGTCACTGACCTAGAATAGAACGGAGAACAGTTAAATATAAGCTCACTTTCTGGCACTGTATATGGTCCCTGACCTAGAATAGAACGGAGAACAGTTAAATATAAGCTCACTTTCTGGCCCTGTATATGGTTACTGGCCTAGAATAGAACGGAGAACAGTTAAATATAAGCTCACTTTCTGGCACTGTATATGGTCCCTGACCTAGAATAGAACGGAGAACAGTTAAATATAAGTTCACTTTCTGGCACTGTATATGGTCACTGACCTAGAATAGAACGGAGAACAGTTAAATATAAGCTCACTTTCTGGCACTGTATATGGTCCCTGACCTAGAATAGAACGGAGAACAGTTAAATATAAGCTCACTTTCTGGCACTGTATATGGTCGCTGACCTAGAATAGAACGGAGAACAGTTAAATATAAGTTCACTTTCTGGCACTGTATATGGTCGCTGACCTAGAATAGAACGGAGAACAGTTAAATATAAGTTCACTTTCTTGCACTGTATATGGTCGCTGACCTAGAATAGAACGGAGAACAGTTAAATATAAGCTCACTTTCTGGCACTGTATATGGTCACTGACCTAGAATAGAACGGAGAACAGTTAAATATAAGCTCACTTTCTGGCACTGTATATGGTCACTGACCTAGAATAGAATGGAGAACAGTTAAATATAAGTTCACTTTCTTGCACTGTATATGGTCGCTGACCTAGAATAGAACGGAGAACAGTTAAATATAAGCTCACTTTCTGGCACTGTATATGGTCACTGACCTAGAATAGAACGGAGAACAGTTAAATATAAGCTCACTTTCTGGCACTGTATATGGTCACTAACCTAGAATAGAACGGAGAACAGTTAAATATAAGCTCACTTTCTGGCACTGTATATGGTCGCTGACCTAGAATAGAACGGAGAACAGTTAAATATAAGCTCACTTTCTGGCACTGTATATGGTCCCTGACCTAGAATAGAACGGAGAACAGTTAAATATAAGTTCACTTTCTGGCACTGTATATGGTCACTGACCTAGAATAGAACGGAGAACAGTTAAATATAAGCTCACTTTCTGGCACTGTATATGGTCACTGACCTAGAATAGAACGGAGAACAGTTAAATATAAGCTCACTTCTGGCACTGTATATGCTCGCTGACCTAGAATAGAACGGAGAACAGTTAAATATAAGCTCACTTTCTGGCACTGTATATGGTCCCTGACCTAGAATAGAATGGAGAACAGTTAAATATAAGCTCACTTTCTGGCACTGTATATGGTCCCTGACCTAGAATAGAACGGAGAACAGTTAAATATAAGCTCACTTTCTGGCACTGTATATGGTCACTGACCTAGAATAGAATGGAGAACAGTTAAATATAAGCTCACTTTCTGGCACTGTATATGGTCACTGACCTAGAATAGAAACGGAGAACAGTTAAATATAAGCTCACTTTCTGGCACTGTATATGGTCACTGACCTAGAATAGAACGGAGAACAGTTAAATATAAGCTCACTTTCTGGCACTGTATATGGTCACTGACCTAGAATAGAACGGAGAACAGTTAAATATAAGCTCACTTTCTGGCACTGTATATGGTCACTGACCTAGAATAGAACGGAGAACAGTTAAATATAAGCTCACTTTCTGGCACTGTATATGGTCACTGACCTAGAATAGAACGGAGAACAGTTAAATATAAGCTCACTTTATGGCACTGTATATGGTCACTGAATAATAACATTTCACCAAAACACTGTGCTACTCAATAAATACCAGCAATGTGCTCGGTGTATTTTGTAGCTCAATGTCTTCCATTAAAAATGCACTCAAAGCTAAGTGAAAAGAAACTGCAGAGCAGACTTGCCGGGCTAGGTCTGCACCATCTGGCACTCACAACACAAATACCTCTCCTCATCCAACAACATGAATGCACCTTGTAACAACACAACGTATACATGTGCTGTAAAATATAATATACAATGTCATTTCTTAGGTCAAACAGATGCTGCATGCAAAAACATTACACTCACACTGAAATGTTATGGTCCATATAATTTGCTATGGCTTACAACATGATCAGTGCTGTAATTAATAGTGTAATTAGTAATATGAGTATATAGACAGTATATAATGTAAAGTCCACATTGCAGTGGTCCTTTATATTTGCATATTTTAAAATACATCTTCTGCAATCTCTTTCCGGGACTGATTCTCTAGAACTCTCTGGTTTGGTGTTATTATAGAGTCTCGTCAGTACTGAGACATCCCTCTGTGTATGTCATAAAGACATATAAATTACAATATAATGATAAAAAACAAAGGATTTCTCTCCATGCCTGACCCACTGGGGCCTATCTATAAAGATACGAATGGAGCTTGATGCCCCGTGTTTCTGGCAAGCCTTCAGGTTCGCCAGAAACACCAGTTATGAAGCAGCGGTCTAAAGACCGCTGCTTCATAACCTGTCCGCTGCTCTGAGCAGGCGGACAGACATCGCCGCAATTCAACTCGATCGAGTACGATTGGGTTGATTGACACCTCCCTGCTGGCGGCCGATTGGCCATGAGTCTGCAGGGGGCGGCGTTGCACCAGCAGCACTTGTGAGCTGCTGGTGCAATGCTGAATTCGGAGAGCGTATTGCTCGTCGTATTCAGCGAGGTCTGGCGGACCGGATCCGCACTGTCAGATCAGGTCCGCCAGACCTTGTTAAATAGAGGCCTCTGTCTGTACCTGAAGTCACCAACCAGCAAGCGATACCCAGGTCCTGAACCAAAAATGGGCCGGCTCCTAAACTTAAATTCCTGCTTTTTAAAATAAAGATACCAAGCGAAAGAAGAAAAAATGATAATAGGAGTAAATTAGAAAGTTGCTTAAAATCGCATGCTCTATCTGAATCATGAAATACAAATGTGGGTTTCATATCCCTTTAAATAAAATTCCCACCTGACATATCAATAAAGGGCTCGCCCAATGAACGCTTGACCTGGAACTATATTAATCTTGATGATGATTTCATACACAACTTTATTAAACAATATAAGTATCATTCAATTTTGTATGCAATAAAACGTATTAGTAAGTAATACATGGCATTAACTGTAGTTTACAATATAAATTACAAATCGTCTTTATATTAATTTAAATTACTTTTAACACATGAAGTTGACTAACCATATTCCCTTAGATTGTTTGTAAGTATCCAGATCATGTATTTCCTAGGCTCTCTCTCTATATATACAGTATATATATATATAATAAAAAATAATTACCAAGTCAGCTGTGAGTTCGCAAATTGATATGAGAACCAATATCCCCCCCAGAGAGTCAGAATTAGGACAGAGGGGTGTAAAGGAGTACACTGGCAGTGAAAGTAAATCTCCAGAGGGAGTTAAAAATAATTGGGCCTAATACAGATCATTGTGTGATCCCAACTGAACAATATAGACAGAAATATATAGAACCTTTTTAGGGAAACATCAAATGGAAGAAAAGGTCCACAAACTGCATTCCATAGATAGCTACCCTGCAGCTTCACTTAGTAGGCTAGAATTAACCAGAATGAGAATTAAGCGAAGAAATTAGAAATAAACATGTTTACTTTAAATAAATACCCTTCAACGGAAGCCAAAAGGCAGGCCCACTGTTAGCAAGAAAGTTTAAAAATGCCCTCCAAATTTATATACAAAATCTTAACAATGGCAGATGTAACTTATATATACTTATTTATAGTGCAGTCATAGTGGAATCCTTAAGAACTATAATACATTACTCTTTCCTTCCCAATGATACATGTTGCCAATTATACACATTGGTCAATACATTTGGAAGACAATTTACCTAAACTGAGCCCTAGTCAGGAATGGAATGTTAGGACTTCTGGTAAAAGTTCCTGGGGGCTTTGGTAACAGGTATTATAAACCTTTGTAGACCATTTGGACCCATGCCTTTTATTTTTATTTCAATCCTTAGACCAAGGAACCATATTCTCCTCAGAAATGTTAAAATGCCAAGTTTTGACCCAAACCTGACGAACCTCCTACACAACATAGCAACTATAATCCCATATATTAAATTCTAATATGAAAATGTTTGCTACGATATAATTAAATCACATTCATCATCATTTACTGTCCTTCTCACACACACACACACAAACACACACACACACAAACACACACACACAAACACACACACACACACACACAAACACACACACACAAACACACACACACACAAACACACACACACACAAACACACACACACACACACACACAAACACACACACACACAAACACACACACACAAACACACACACACACACACAAACACACACACACAAACACACACATACACACACACACAGACACAAACACACACATAAAAACACACACACACAAATACACACACACACATACACACACACACAGACACAAACACACACATAAAAACACACACACACAAACACACACACACACATACACACACACACAGACACAAACACACATAAAAACAC
The DNA here is from genome assembly GCF_027579735.1 of Bombina bombina. Classification (NCBI taxonomy): domain Eukaryota; kingdom Metazoa; phylum Chordata; class Amphibia; order Anura; family Bombinatoridae; genus Bombina; species Bombina bombina. The sequence goes on along the minus strand of NC_069510.1, from coordinate 148,573,699 downwards.
ACACACACAAACACACACACACACAAACACACACACATACACAAACACACACACACACAAACACACACACACACAAACACACACACATACACACACACACAGACACAAACACAAACACACACACACACACAAACACACACACACACACAATCATATAAATTTATCAAGTGGTCTTTCTTCCTGTTGTCCTCATTTCAAAAGTTGCAGAGAAAGCATTTGAAAGCCTGGATTTTACCTTTGTTCTTTACACTCTCCACTACTTTGTATTAGGAGATCTTATGATTTAATGTACCTTTAACCTTAAACATCACATTGTCCCATTCTTTCTCACTAGTTAACGGTACACAACAAGGCTTCCTACTCTCTCCTTTGCTTTTCATTCTTACCATGGAGTTTTTGGCTGCACATATGTGAATTTATTCTCTGATCCACAGAATCTAAGTGATACCCAACCAGTTCAATGTGGCACTTAAAGGGACAGTAAAGTCAACATTAAACTTTCATGATATAGATAGAGCAAAAATTGTATAACAAAGCTACAAATAATGTTGCAAACACTGCTCCCATAGAGTACTAAAGACACGTGCACACTCATGAGCTCTTATAAAAAAGTGGAGAGGGGTAGCGCAGCTCCTGGTTCAACCGAAAAAAAAATCCAAGTCCAAAGGCAGCAGCGATTGAATCAGACAGCAAAAGACGAGAAGGTATACGTCACACTAAGCCGCGTGGTGCAGGCCAATCATGGGTAAGGCTTGAGCAGGCCCACAAATTGTAGCAAGTGTAGACAAATTGGCAGCACACCAGGGATTCGTGAAATAAAAGCCTGTACGGCACGAAGCGCATAAGGACACGCCCCCTTCCTCCATGTGTATTGTGTGTGTATTTTTTAAGAAGCCGGAATAAAGACTGACTTTTATTTCACTAATCCCTGGAGTGCTGCCCATTTGTCTACACTTGAGCTCTTATAAGCCAACCTAGTTTTACTCTTCAATAAAAGATACTAGGGGTCCATTAATTATGCAGCAAATGCACAGCATTGCGCAATCATTTCACCAGAAATGCTTGTGCAATGTGAAATGAGGACAGCGTATGCTGTTCGCATTTAGCAATGTCGAGCGGACATGATTCGCTACAGTGAATCATGTCTGCTCGACATTTAATAATTCTACCCCCAAGAGAACAATGCATATTAGATAACAGAAGTAAATCAGAAAGTTGTTTAAAATTGCTGCTCTATCTGAATCAGGAAAGTTTAATTTTGACTTTAATGTCCCTTTACATGTGCATGGCGAAAAAATTCGGTTCGGTTCGGATCGATTTCAGATTTTTTCGAATTTCGGTTCGGAGCGATTCAAATTTGGAAAAATTTGAATCAATTCGGTTCGGATTTGTTTCGGATTCATTCGGATTCAAATAAATTCGGTTCAGATTTGTTTCGGATTCATTCGGATTTGAATAAATTCGGCTGGATTTGGTTCGGTTCGGAAATTCGGAAATTCGGTAAGTGTTAGGTGGGATTAAACTAGTATTATGTACTGTACATTAGGTGTAACCCATAGCAGAGTGATATAACTTAATATACTGTACAATACTAGTGTAATCCATGGCCATCCAAATCTACCGAATAAATCCGAATAAATCCGAAGTTATTCGGATTTATTCGGTAGATTCGGCACTATTTTAATTTGCCGAATTTTCCGAATTTCCAAATTGAACCGAACCGAATCGCACATGTATACCTTTAATGCAGTTGACATAATATTGACATTGACCTAACCCTTGATATCGTTTCTCAGTGTTAATGCAGAGTTTAATAGATTTGGGAAATTATAACATTTAAAAAAAATTAAATAAAGCCAAATCAGAAATGTGAAACATCTTTATGTCCCAGAAAAACAACCGTAATCTGTTTCCTTGTAAACACCATACAAAAGCTTTTGTACATCCAAGCATACTCCTTGCCCATAATTATTAGTTGTTTAAAAAAACTGTTCACTGCTCCTACAAAACTGGAGGGAAAACCCAATATCCTGGTAAAGATATTATTAAAATGAATGTTCTTCCTTGTATACTGTGTGCTTTCTTTGTTTATTCTCTGTAGGTCTTGTCAGTCAGAGTATATGCAAGAATTTTAGGGAAAATTTATAGCAATCATATAAGGTATATCTGAGTGTGAGCACACACTTATATATATCACTAAGCATTTCTAATCGGCTGAATGAACCACTTTTTACACCCTTTACATTTAAACTGCTGGGGCAGTTCTTACCCCCCCCCCCCCCATCACCACCACCACCACCACCTTTCACCTTTCTATTCTCTTCTGTATAAAAGGATGAAGAGGGAAACCAAAACAGAATCTTGCAAACTACAATATGCTATATTTATTATTATTATTGTTATTAATATTAAACTTTTAAAGCCGTTATGCCGTTCTATTCCATCATAATTACACTGGGCTTTAAAGCCGTTATGCCGTTCTATTCCATCATAATTACACTGGGCTTTAAAGCCGTTATGCCGTTCTATTCCGTCATAATTTGGGCTTTAAAGCCGTTATGACGGAATAGAACATCATAGCTAACGGCTGTCCTGAAGCCTTCTGTGCTTTCAGGATTTGATCGCGGCCTGGAGGGCGTTCCTAGGGTTGTAGGGACGCCCCCCCCCAGGTGCGATCCAATAATTGAAATCTCACGATTGTGTGGACGATCGATTGGTTTCAATTTGTCTACATCGCAACAGTTGTTCCGATATAGGCACTTTATTCCTGACACGAAAGGGTTAATAATAATAATAATAATAATATTAACGATAATAAATATCATCATTATCATCTTTATGTTTACTAAACTGTGTATAAGAGTGAATAAGGTTTACATGTTGCTTGCTTATTATGCTACCATTTGGTGAATGCATTATTTCTTCTTCTCTATACCAAATGAGCTTTTATCTTAGTGACCGAAGATAGCCTCAAATACACGTAGACATTTTATTTATCTCTTCTTGATCGAGCTATGAATAAGTTCTGAAATAATCAAACAACTGACTTAACAGGAGGACAACAGCTCATTTATCTACTTTTCTTATTTTAATACAATTCTATTTTGATTGCTGTGGACTTGCCATCTATGCTCCTTTGTATATATTCTTTTGAAATGTCACAATAAAGAGTGCTTGGAAATAAAACTTGGATTTATTCCATCTTGAGGTGGCGTTTTAATTAGTTTGATATTATCGAGTCTTTTCCTGATAGCGAATAGAGGCTTGGAAGTTACAATTCTCCAGTGTCTCTCCCATTGGTTCCTCTCTTGTGTATACAGAAGAAAATAATATATTTAGAACCACAGCCTTCCCCTGGCCACTGTTCCAGTATTTTCCATCTTAGATTCTTTATATACTTAAAAATTCCTTAGGGTCGGTATTGCAATCTTTTCGAATTAATCAGTAACATACTTCTTTCATTATGAGTTTACTGAGCCATATTGGTTTGGATTTCTTGTACTTTTATCTCCACATAGTATTTGTTGTAGTTATTCTACAAGGCCTAAAATGTTCTCTATTTATCCTTTATGTTTTTTGTTTTTATCTGAGAGAATATATTTTTGGACAAAGGTAATTAGTGGAGTCCACTAGGGATCAGTACTGGGCCCCGTTCTTTTTAATATTTTTATAAATGACTTGGAGCTAGGATTAAATAGCAACATCTCTATTTTTGCAGATCATACTAAGTTAAGTAAGGTCATTAGGTCAGAGCAGGATGAACTTTTGCTACAAAGGGATCTACAAAAATTAGAATTACGGGCAGGTAAATGGAAAATGAGATTTAATAAAGGAAAATGCAAGGTTCTACAAGTAAAAATAAGCAGGCAATTTATTATTTAAATGGGACAAGACTTAGCCAAACAGAGGAGGAAAGGGATTTGGGAGTAGTAATAGATAACAAGCTAAAGATGGGTGCACAATGCAGGCTTCAAAGGCTAATAATATACTAACATGAATTATAAGAGGCATTGATTAAAGGGAGGAAAGCATAATTCTGTCACTATATAAAGCCCTGGTAAGACCTCACCTTGAGTATGGAGTGCAGTTTTGGGGACCGATCGCAAAAAAAATACTGCAGAATTAGAAAAAGTTCAGAGGGCCACAAAGCTACTAAGGGGAGTGGAGAATTTAAGCTATGAGGAGAGGATAGCTAAACTGGGTATGTTTTCTTTAGAAAAAAGGCGCTTGAGAGGTGACATGATTACTTTATACAAATATATTCAAGGCCCATATAAAGAGATGGCATAAGCTCTGTTTATTCCAAGGAAATTGTTTGTGACCAGAGGTCATAATTTAAGGTTGGAGGGAGGAGATTTAATCTCCTGCAATTAAAATGTTTTTTCACTGTAATAGCAATAAAATTGTGGAACTCATTACCAAATGAGCTAGTGAATGCCAATACCCCAGATACATTTAAAAATTATTTGGATACATTTCTGTCTAGAAACAAAATTCATGGATATGATAGCTAGTATTAAATTGGTCACCTTTTAGTGGGATTATTTAAGCTTAACTGGAGCTTTTTGTAAGTATTTTATATTTGTATTGGTTGAACTTGTTGGACTTTGGTCTTTTTTCAACCTCATCTACTATGTTACTATGTTACTATATTACTATGTTACTATGTCACTATGTTACTATGTTACTATATTACTATGTTACTATGTCACTATGTTACTATATCACTATGTCACTATATTACTGTTACTATGTTACTATGTTACTATATTACTATGTCACTATGTTACTATGTTACTATATTACTATGTTACTATGTTACTATATTACTATGTTACTATGTCACTATGTTACTATGTTACTATATCACTATGTCACTATATTACTGTTACTATGTTACTATGTTACTATATTACTATGTCACTATGTCACTATGTTACTATATCACTATGTCACTATATTACTGTTACTATGTTACTATGTTACTATATTACTATGTCACTATGTTACTATGTTACTATATTACTATGTTACTATGTTACTATGTTACTATATTACTATGTTACTATGTCACTATGTCACTATGTTACTATATCACTATGTCACTATATTACTGTTTTGTTAATATGTTACTATGTCACTATGTTACTATGTTACTATATTACTATGTTACTATGTCACTATGTCACTATGTCACTATGCTACTATATTACTATATTACTATGTTACTATGTCACTATGTTACTATGTTACTATGTTACTATATTACTATGTTACTATTTCACTATGTCACTATGTTATTATGTTACTATATTACTATATTACTATGTTACTATGTCACTATGTCACTATGCTACTATATTACTATGTTACTATGTCACTATGTCACTATGTTACTATATCACTATGTCACTATATTACTGTTTTGTTACTATGTTACTATGTCACTATGTTACTATGTTACTATATTACTATGTTACTATGTCACTATGTCACTATGTCACTATGCTACTATATTACTATATTACTATGTTACTATGTCACTATGTTACTATGTTACTATGTTACTATATTACTATGTTACTATTTCACTATGTCACTATGTTACTATCGGCTAGATTTGGAGTTTGGCGGTAAAAGGGCTGTTAACGCTCCGCGGGTTTTTTTCTGGCCGCACCATAAATTTAACTCTGGTATCGAGAGTTCAAACAAATGCTGCGTTAGGCTCCAAAAAAGGAGCGTAGAGCATTTTTACCGCAAATGCAACTCTCGATACCAGAGTTGCTTACGGACGCGGCCGGCCTCAAAAACGTGCTCGTGCACGATTCTCCCATAGGAAACAATGGGGCTGTTTGAGCTGAAAAAAAACCTAACACCTGCAAAAAAGCAGCGTTCAGCTCCTAACGCAGCCCCATTGTTTGCTATGGGGAAACACTTCCTACGTCTGCACCTAACACCCTAACATGTACCCCGAGTCTAAACACCCCTAGCCTTACACTTATTAACCCCTAATCTGCCGCCCCCGCTATCGCTGACCCCTGCATTACACTTTTAACCCCTAATCTGCCGCTCCGTAAACCGCCGCCACCTACGTTATCCCTATGTACCCCTAATCTGCTGCCCTAACATCGCCGACCCCTATGTTATATTTATTAACCCCTAATCTGCCCCCCACAACGTCGCCTCCACCTGCCTACACTTATTAACCCCTAATCTGCCGAGCGGACCTGAGCGCTACTATAATAAAGTTATTAACCCCTAATCCGCCTCACTAACCCTATCATAAATAGTATTAACCCCTAATCTGCCCTCCCTAACATCGCCGACACCTACCTTCAATTATTAACCCCTAATCTGCCGACCGGAGCTCACCGCTATTCTAATAAATGTATTAACCCCTAAAGCTAAGTCTAACCCTAACACTAACACCCCCCTAAGTTAAATATAATTTTTATCTAACGAAATAAATTAACTCTTATTAAATAAATTATTCCTATTTAAAGCTAAATACTTACCTGTAAAATAAATCCTAATATAGCTACAATATAAATTACATTTATATTATAGCTATTTTAGGATTAATATTTATTTTACAGGCAACTTTGTAATTATTTTAACCAGGTACAATAGCTATTAAATAGTTAAGAACTATTTAATAGTTACCTAGTTAAAATAATAACAAATTTACCTGTAAAATAAATCCTAACCTAAGATATAATTAAACCTAACACTACCCTATCAATAAAATAATTAAATAAACTACCTACAATTACCTACAATTAACCTAACACTACACTATCAATAAATTAATTAAACACAATTGCTACAAATAAATACAATTAAATAAACTATCTAAAGTACAAAAAATAAAAAAGAACTAAGTTACAGAAAATAAAAAAATATTTACAAACATAAGAAAAATATTACAACAATTTTAAACTAATTACACCTACTCTAAGCCCCCTAATAAAATAACAAAGACCCCCAAAATAAAAAATTCCCTACCCTATTCTAAAATACAAAAATTACAAGCTCTTTTACCTTACCAGCCCTGAACAGGGCCCTTTGCGGGGCATGCCCCAAGAATTTCAGCTCTTTTGCCTGTAAAAAAAAACATACAATACCCCCCCCCAACATTACAACCCACCACCCACATACCCCTAATCTAACCCAAACCCCCTTAAATAAACCTAACACTAATCCCCTGAAGATCTTCCTACCTTGTCTTCACCATCCAGGTATCACCGATCCGTCCTGGCTCCAAGATCTTCATCCAACCCAAGCGGGGGTTGGCGATCCATAATCCGGTGCTCCAAAGTCTTCCTCCTATCCGGCAAGAAGAGGACATCCGGACCGGCAAACATCTTCTCCAAGCGGCATCTTCTATGTTCTTCCATCCGATGACGACCGGCTCCATCTTGAAGACCTCCAGCGCGGATCCATCCTCTTCTTCCGACGACTAGACGACGAATGACGGTTCCTTTAAGGGACGTCATCCAAGATGGCGTCCCTCGAATTCCGATTGGCTGATAGGATTCTATCAGCCAATCGGAATTAAGGTAATAATATTCTGATTGGCTGATGGAATCAGCCAATCAGAATCAAGTTCAATCCGATTGGCTGATCCAATCAGCCAATCAGATTGAGCTCGCATTCTATTGGCTGATCGGAACAGCCAATTGAATGCGAGCTCAATCTGATTGGCTGATTGGATCAGCCAATCGGATTGAACTTGATTCTGATTGGCTGATTCCATCAGCCAATCAGAAAATTCCTACCTTAATTCCGATTGGCTGATAGAATCCTATCAGCCAATCGGAATTCGAGGGACGCCATCTTGGATGACGTCCCTTAAAGGAACCGTCATTCGTCGTCTAGTCGTCGGAAGAAGAGGATGGATCCGCGCTGGAGGTCTTCAAGATGGAGCCGGTCGTCATCGGATGGAAGAACATAGAAGATGCCGCTTGGAGAAGATGTTTGCCGGTCCGGATGTCCTCTTCTTGCCGGATAGGAGGAAGACTTTGGAGCAACGGATTATGGATCGCCAACCCCCGCTTGGGTTGGATGAAGATCTTGGAGCCAGGACGGATCGGTGATACCTGGATGGTGAAGACAAGGTAGGAAGATCTTCAGGGGATTAGTGTTAGGTTTATTTAAGGGGGTTTGGGTTAGATTCGGGGTATGTGGGTGGTGGGTTGTAATGTGGGGGGGGGGGTATTGTATGTTTTTTTTTACAGGCAAAAGAGCTGAAATTCTTGGGGCATGCCCCGCAAAGGGCCCTGTTCAGGGCTGGTAAGGTAAAAGAGCTTGTAATTTTTGTATTTTAGAATAGGGTAGGGAATTTTTTATTTTGGGGGTCTTTGTTATTTTATTAGGGGGCTTAGAGTAGGTGTAATTAGTTTAAAATTGTTGTAATATTTTTCTTATGTTTGTAAATATTTTTTTATTTTCTGTAACTTAGTTCTTTTTTATTTTTTGTACTTTAGATAGTTTATTTAATTGTATTTATTTGTAGCAATTGTGTTTAATTAATTTATTGATAGTGTAGTGTTAGGTTAATTGTAGGTAATTGTAGGTAGTTTATTTAATTATTTTATTGATAGGGTAGTGTTAGGTTTAATTATATCTTAGGTTAGGATTTATTTTACAGGTAAATTTGTTATTATTTTAACTAGGTAACTATTAAATAGTTCTTAACTATTTAATAGCTATTGTACCTGGTTAAAATAATTACAAAGTTGCCTGTAAAATAAATATTAATCCTAAAATAGCTATAATATAAATGTAATTTATATTGTAGCTATATTAGGATTTATTTTACAGGTAAGTATTTAGCTTTAAATAGGATTAATTTATTTAATAAGAGTTAATTTATTTCGTTAGATAAAAATTATATTTAACTTAGGGGGGTGTTAGTGTTAGGGTTAGACTTAGCTTTAGGGGTTAATACATTTATTAGAATAGCGGTGAGCTCCGGTCGGCAGATTAGGGGTTAATAATTGAAGGTAGGTGTCGGCGATGTTAGGGAGGGCAGATTAGGGGTTAATACTATTTATGATAGGGTTAGTGAGGCGGATTAGGGGTTAATAACTTTATTATAGTAGCGCTCAGGTCCGCTCGGCAGATTAGGGGTTAATAAGTGTAGGCAGGTGTCGGCAACGTTGTGGGGGGCAGATTAGGGGTTAATAAATATAATATAGGGGTCGGCGGTGTTAGGGGTAGCAGATTAGGGGTACATATCGATAACGTAGGTGGCGGCGATTTGCGGTCGGAAGATTAGGGGTTAATTATTTTAAGTAGCTTGCGGCGACGTTGTGGGGGGCAAGTTAGGGGTTAATAAATATAATATAGGGGTCGGCGGGGTTAGGGGCAGCAGATTAGGGGTACATAAGTATAACGTAGGTGGCGGTCGGCAGATTAGGGGTTAAAAATTTTAATCGAGTGGCGGCGATGTGGGGGGACCTCAGTTTAGGGGTACATAGGTAGTTTATGGGTGTTAGTGTACTTTAGGGTACAGTAGTTAAGAGCTTTATAAACCGGCGTTAGCCAGAAAGCTCTTAACTCCTGCTTTTTTCAGGCGGCTGGAATCTTGTCGTTAGAGCTCTAACGCTCACTGCAGAAACGACTCTAAATACCAGCGTTAGAAAGATCCCATTGAAAAGATAGGCTACGCAAATGGCGTAGGGGGATCTGCGGTATGGAAAAGTCGCGGCTGTAAAGTGAGCGTTAGACCCTTTAATCACTGACTCCAAATACCAGCGGGCGGCCAAAACCAGCGTTAGGAGCCTCTAACGCTGGTTTTGACGGCTACCGCCGAACTCTAAATCTAGGCCTATGTTACTATATTACTATATTACTATGTTACTATGTCACTATGTCACTATGCTACTATATTACTATGTTACTATGTCACTATGTCACTATGTTACTATGTCACTATGTTACTATGTTACTATATTACTATATTACTATGTTACTATGTCACTATGTCACTATGCTACTATATTACTATGTTACTATGTCACTATGTCACTATGTTACTATGTCACTATGTCACTATGTTACTATGTGTTACAGAAGCATTAGTTATTTTGTTCTGAAGAGCTTATTTCCCAGCAGCAATGCCTGAACCAGCAAGCCAGCGCCTAAGAAGGGCTCCAAGAAAACCGTAACAAGTATCATTTCATAAAGAGTTAACTCTTTTTTTTCAGCTTTTAGAAACTATTGTCTAATCACCTCTGGAGCCAGACTGCTAATTGATAAGATGAACTTGTAAACTTGTTATCTTAAGTACTGTAATCCTATTGTGGCCTGTCAAAGGACAGTGCTCTCTATCTAAATGTGTGATGGGGGATTTTGTGCTTCCCCCCCTCTCCCCCTGGGAGTGCCCTGTGTGCATGTAACCTTAATAAAAAGCAGGCTGGGCATCCCAGTCCTGAGTTCTTGTTTGACCCTCAATCGCAGCGTTGACTCGTTTTTGTGGGCAGAAGGGTATCCTAGCTGTACTGCAGCTAAGGGAGATTATTCTATATTTGCGAGACTCATATAGAATACTATGGAAAGCAGCTTCTCCCCTCTTTAGCAATAGGGATCCAGGCTACTAAGCGGTCCATCTCTCAGCGAGACTAAGGGTAACCGTAACATTTGGCGGCAGCGGCGGAATTTTCCTGGATTTCCTAGGAGAGGTACAGAACGGATGGAGAGCGCTTACGAAAAATTGAAGCGTACAACCCTAAAAGATTTACTTGAAAGCAGAGGGGGGTACGCCAGCAACCGGCCGAGGAGAGAGCTGATCGCAGAATTGACCGAACTGGATCAGAGCTTCACAATGGCGGAAACACCGACCACGATTAGTGACGAAAAAACCAGGATTGTTCGGGAAAGGCTCTCATTATACGGGCCGAACCCCTCCATGGAATTGGTACAGCAGTTGATGGCGGAGGCGGACGAGGATATACGAGAGACTCGAGCCCACGAACTCAACCTAGCGAACGCACACCGCAATGCTGAAGCCCCGCAGGTAATCATCCCTGTCGAAAATGCTGGGAGGCCCAAGATACCCTATGCGGCATTTCGACCCTTCCTAGAGAGCGAGACAGGGATTGATGAATATTTGGCGGACTTCGAAAGGCAATGTGCCCTGCACCAGATTCCCAACAGAGAGTGGCCCACGATATTGTCTGGGAAACTATCCGGGCGAGCCCTGGAAGCCTTTCGTACTCTGGGTGCTGAGGAAGTGACACAGTATGAGCTAGTTAAGGAGACACTGTTGCGACGGTACGCTGTAACTCCGGACACGTATCGCCGACAGTTTCGGGGCACGGAAAAGAAGCCTAACGATACCCATATGGAATGGGCACACCGAATGCGGAGAGCGGCAAATCACTGGCTGAGCGGAAGTAAAGCGGTGACTGGGGAGGAAATTTTACAATTGTTTCTCTTAGAACATTTTTATAATGGCATGGAACAGCAAGGGAAGGAATGGCTGCGAGACAGGCGGCCTTCTACCTTAGAAGAAGCAGCCAAATTGGCCGATGAACATTATGACTCCCGTCTTCACGAACCCATGAACTACCGAGCTCCAGCACGGGTCGAACCCAGAGAGGTTTACCGTGCACCCCCTCGTGCTGAATTCCGAGCCCCGGTGCCCACAGGGCCCGTCCGACACTCAGGACCACCCAATAACAGCTCTGAGCGTCCCAGACCGACTTGCCACCGATGCAAGCAACCAGGGCATTTCATGGCTAGCTGCCCCCTTAATACGCACCAGACACCCAGGAATTACAATTACCCCTCTGGGTCCTATCGTCCGGCCCGGGCCCTCTGTGTTAACCAAGAGGCCCCTATGGAGGGATATGTGGGGCCGCTTCACGAGGCAGACCCTGTATATGCTGCCTCAGATAACCGCCAGCACCATCGGCAGAGGGTATGGCTCGAGGGGCGATCTACCGAGGGATTGCGAGACACAGGGGCTACTATCACGCTGGTACAGAGTCATTTGGTGCCAGAGCACAAGCGATCCGGACAGACTGTGGCCATTAGAGTGGCGGGGGGGGATGTGTACAAAATTCCAACAGCTAAAGTGCATCTTGATTGGGGAGCGGGAAAGGGGGCTGTGAACGTGGGCCTAATGGATAATTTACCTGCCGAAGTACTACTGGGCAACGATTTGGGCCCCATGACTTCTGCCTATGCTCCAGTATGCAACAACGAGGCGGACCCAGTGACTACACGGGCCCAAGCCCGGACGGAGCGAGAGCTCTCACCAGTGCGGGAGACACAGGTAAGACCTACCCCGACCTTGCCTGACAGGTTAGGCCCCATACCCTGGGACACCCCAGATGCTTTCGAGGCAGAGTCTAAGACTGACCCGACCTTACAAAAGTACCGGGAACGAGCAGAGACCGGAGGGGGCGGGGCAGATAACAAAACATTCTTATGGGAAAAAGGGAAACTATACCGCTGGACAGAGAAAAGGGGACAGCGTAGGCGACAGCTGGTAGTGCCCCACAAATACCGTCAAGAAATCCTCAAAATAGGCCACGACATCCCCTTAGCAGGCCACCTAGCCGTTACCCGTACCCTACACCGCATTACTCACACGTTCTTTTGGCCAGGGGTGCACGCTGACGTTAGAACTTACTGTAACACCTGCGATGTGTGTCAACGAGTAGGAAGGCGAGGCGATCACCCTAAAGCCCAGCTAGTAAATATGCCCATTGTAGAGGAACCCTTCAGCCGGGTTGCTATTGACCTAGTGGGACCACTGGCTACCCCTAGTCCCTCCGGTAAGCGATACATTCTTACCGTAGTGGACTACGCTACCAGGTACCCAGAGGCTGTCGCCCTATCCAACATACAAGCGGATACGGTAGCGAATGCACTAGTACAGGTGTTCTCCCGGGTAGGATTTCCAAAAGAAATCCTATCCGACCGAGGCACCCAATTTACGGCTGAATTGACCCAACAACTCTGGCAGGTTTGCAAAATTAAGTCCCTCCTGAGCTCCCCATACCACCCCCAGACGAACGGGCTGTGTGAGAGGTTCAATGGGACCCTCAAGCAAATGCTCAAGACGTTCACTCAGGAATACCGAGACTGGGAACGCTTCCTGCCGCACCTCCTATTTGCTTATCGGGAGGTGCCCCAGGAAACGACAGGGTTCTCTCCCTTCGAGTTGCTCTACGGAAGAAAGGTACGGGGACCCCTAAACCTGATCCGGGAGCACTGGGAAAGAGATGGAGGCTGACGGTGTCCCAATTGTGCCATACGTGCTGGAACTCAGGGACCGAATGGAGCAATTAGCCAAATCCGTGCGGGCTAATCTCCAGTTGGCCCAGAGAAGACAGAAGGTATGGTACGATCGGGGGGCCCGAAAGAGAATCTTCACCATAGGACAAAAGGTGTTAGTACTTAAGCCGGTGAAGACAGACAAATTGCAGGCGTCCTGGCAGGGTCCCTACCAGATCGTAGAGAAAAGGGGAGACACCACTTATGTGATAGCTAGCTGCCACGACAACAATCTTAGAAAGACATTCCATGTAAACATGCTCAAGGAATATTTTGAGCGACCAGAGAACGTGACGGCCGTATGTTGTTCCCCTCAGGAAGACCCCGACAGTTTACCCATTCCAGACCTATTAGAAAAGAGCCTCCCCACAGGTATAGTGGCGCAGGTTCAGATAGGGGACCGACTTAGCCCCACTGAAAGGGAGCAGCTCAACCAACTCCTCCAGTCCAAACACCTCACCTTCTCCCCGAAGCCAGGGTACACTACTTTAACCACCCACCAGGTAGATACTCCGGGACAAGCTCCCTTGCGCCAGGCTCCGTACCGAATCCCCGAAGCAGTTAGGACAGGAATGAAGAAGGAGATCGATGAGATGCTCCAGCTCAGGGTAATTGAGCCCTCCGATAGTCCCTGGGCCTCCCCAGTTGTCTTGGTGCCCAAGAAAGATGGGACCACCCGGTTCTGCATAGACTATCGGAGGCTCAATGAAAAGACCGTGACGGACGCTTACCCTATGCCCAGGGTAGACGAGCTACTTGATCGTATAGCCAGGGGAAATTACCTGACCACTATTGACCTCTGCAAAGGTTACTGGCAGATTCCCCTGGCCCCGGAGGCTATCCCCAAGTCGGCATTCGTCACTCCATTCGGCTTATATCAGTTTAGGGTAATGCCGTTTGGGATGAAGAATGCCCCAGCTACATTCCAGCGCTTGGTGGATAGGCTCCTGGATGGCTTCCAGAGTTTTGCTTGCGCCTACCTGGACGACATAGCGATCCACAGTGAGTCCTGGGAGGACCACTTAGCTCATGTGGGAATGGTTCTGGATCAGATCCGGGCTGCTGGCCTGACTCTGAAGCCAGAAAAATGCCACTTTGGGATGGCCGAGGTACAGTACCTGGGTCACCGGGTGGGGTGTGGAAAGCAGCGACCAGAGCCGGCCAAAATAGAAGCTGTCGCCAATTGGCCCACCCCCATCACTAAGACTCAGGTCCTAGCCTTCCTGGGCACGGCAGGGTACTATAGACGGTTCGTACCAGACTACAGCACACTTGCCAAACCCCTGACTGACTTGACCAAGAAGAACTTACCTCGACAGGTCCTGTGGTCTCCCCACTGTGAAACGGCTTTCCAGGCTCTCAAAAATGCTCTAATTAACGCTCCTGTCTTGGCGGCCCCAGCCCTTAACAAACGTTTTATTGTCCATACAGATGCTTCCATGTTCGGGCTGGGAGCCGTCCTCAGCCAAGTAGGCGAAGATGGAGGGGAGCATCCAGTTGCCTACATCAGCCGGAAGCTCCTGCCCCGCGAAGTCAGCTATGCAGCGGTCAAAAAGGAGTGTTTGGCTTTGGTGTGGGCATTAAAGAAATTGACTCCCTATTTATATGGTCAGGAGTTCACTCTGGTCACCGACCATAACCCGTTGGTGTGGCTGAACCGGGTCTCTGGAGATAACGGCAGGCTATTACGTTGGAGCTTATCGTTGCAACCCTTCAATTTCACCATTACTTACAGACCTGGGAAACAGAATGGCAACGCCGACGGGTTGTCCAGACAAACCGACCTCAGCCCCGCATAACCAGCGGTCTGGACAGCCTTAGTCTGCCCCGAAAAGGGGTCAGACCGTGTCTGCCAGAGTGTTCCACAGAAAGGGAGCACTGTTACAGAAGCATTAGTTATTTTGTTCTGAAGAGCTTATTTCCCAGCAGCAATGCCTGAACCAGCAAGCCAGCGCCTAAGAAGGGCTCCAAGAAAACCGTAACAAGTATCATTTCATAAAGAGTTAACTCTTTTTTTTCAGCTTTTAGAAACTATTGTCTAATCACCTCTGGAGCCAGACTGCTAATTGATAAGATGAACTTGTAAACTTGTTATCTTAAGTACTGTAATCCTATTGTGGCCTGTCAAAGGACAGTGCTCTCTATCTAAATGTGTGATGGGGGATTTTGTGCTTCCCCCCCTCTCCCCCTGGGAGTGCCCTGTGTGCATGTAACCTTAATAAAAAGCAGGCTGGGCATCCCAGTCCTGAGTTCTTGTTTGACCCTCAATCGCAGCGTTGACTCGTTTTTGTGGGCAGAAGGGTATCCTAGCTGTACTGCAGCTAAGGGAGATTATTCTATATTTGCGAGACTCATATAGAATACTATGGAAAGCAGCTTCTCCCCTCTTTAGCAATAGGGATCCAGGCTACTAAGCGGTCCATCTCTCAGCGAGACTAAGGGTAACCGTAACACTATGTTACTATGTTACTATATTACTATGTTACTATGTCACTATGTCATTATGCTACTATATTACTATGTTACTATGTCACTATGTTACTATGTTACTATGTCACTATGTTGCTATGTTACTATGTCACTATGTTACTATGTTACTATGTCACTATGTCACTATGTTACTATGTTACTATATTACTATGTTACTATTTCACTATGTCACTATGTTACTATGTTACTATATTACTATATTACTATGTTACTATGTCACTATGTCACTATGCTACTATATTACTATGTTACTATGTCACTATGTTACTATGTTACTATGTCACTATGTCACTATGTTACTATGTTACTATGTTATTCTAGAGTAGTCTAAGTAGTTGAGACTATTAGTCTCTTTAAGTTGATTAAAGAACATAAACTTGCTCTGTGTGGTCAGGCAATGCTGTTTTGATCAATCATATGGTAGGTAGACAGTGATCTGTAAAAGAATTGCTTATTGTCAGAATGGGTATGAACGAATGTTATACTGCTTGAGACCTCCCTGATAGAATTCTTTGATAGCAATTAAACACCAGATATATCTAGTGGCATTTAATAGATCACACATGTGATAGAAGGGAACTCATCATAGCAGCTTAAATACATTGGGGGGTAGTTATCAAGCCGTCAACCTCAAATACGCTGCGTATTCCGCAGCGTATTTGTGGCGAGGCTGATACGCCTTAGTTATCAAAGGCTCGAGACCGGCAAAAGTAGAATTTTGTGACGTCAGCTTCGATCCGCCGGACTCAGTCCGACACAGATCGATTCTTACGTTACTCCAGATGTTCCGCACACAAGTGCGGCACATTCTCACTACTTTTGCTAGCTATCAAAAAACTAGCAGGTACGCTCGGCACTTTTACGGCCCAGCGTACCTGGTTTTCAAAGCGCCAGCCTGGAGGCGGCGGATCCCATAGGAATCAATGGGAGTCTGACCATAGCGAAAGTACAAGTTCGCTGCTGACAGACATCCCATTGATTTCTATGGGAGCTGTCTACACCTAACACCCTAACATGTACCCCGAGTCTAAACACCACTAATCTGACCCCCCCTACACCGCCGCAACTAAATAAAGTTATTACCCCCTAAACCGCCGCTCCCGGAGCCCACCGCAAGCTACTCTATACATATTAACCCCTAAACCGCCGCTCCCGGAGCCCACCGCAACTATAATAAATGTATTAACCCCTAACCCGCCGCTCCCTGAACCCGCCGCAACCTATATTAAATGTATTAACCCCTATCCTGCCCCCCCTACACCGTCGCCACCTATAATACATTTATTAACCCCTAATCTGCCCCCCCTACACCGTCGCCACCTATAATAAATTTATTAACCCCTATCCTGCCCCCCACTACGCCGCCGCCACTGTAATAAAATGATTAACCCCTAAACCTAACCCTAACCCTAACGCCCCCTAACTTAAATATTAATTAAATAAATCTAAATAAATTAACTCTTATTAACTAAATGAATCCTATTTAAAACTAAATACTTACCTTTAAAATAAACCCTAATATAGCTACAATATAAATAATAATTATATTCTAGCTATCTTAGGATTTTTTTTTATTTTACAGGTACCTTTCAATTTATTTTAACCATGTACAATAGCTATTAAATAGTTATTAACTATTTAATAGCTTACCTAGCTAAAATAAAGAGAAATGTACCTGTGAAATAAATCCTAACCTAAGTTACAATTACACCTAACACTACACTATACTTTAATAAATTATTCCTATTTAAAAATAAATACTTACCTGTAAAATAAACCCTAAGATAGCTACAATGTAATTAATAATTATATTATAGCTATCTTAGGATTTATATTTATTTTACAGGTAACTTTGTATTTATTTTAGCTAGTTAGAATAGTTATTAAATAGTTATTAACTATTTAATAACTACCTAGCTAAAAGAAATACAAAATTACCTGTAAAATAAATCCTAACTTAAGTTACAATTAAACCTAATACTACACTATCATTAAATTAACTAAATAAACTACCTACAAAGAACTACAATGAAATACAATTACATAAACTAACTAAAGTACAAAAAATAAAAAAAGCTATGTTACAAAAAATAAAAAATTAAGTTACAAACATGTTAAAAATATTACAACAATTTTAAGCTACTTACACCTAATCTAAGCCCCCTAATAAAATAACAAACCCCCCCAAAATAAAAAAAATCCCTACCCTATTCTAAATTACATAAATTTCAAAGCTCTTTTACCTTACCAGCCCTTAAAAGGGCCATTTGTGGGGGCATGCCCCAAAAAGTTCAGCTCTTTTGCCTGTAAAATAAAAATACAACCCCCCCCCAACATTAAAACCCACCACCCACATACCCCTAATCTAACCCAAACCCCCCTTACAAAAACCTAACACTAATCCCCTGAAGATCATCCTACCTTGAGTCGTCTTCACTCAGCCGAGCCACCGATGGAACTGAAGAGGACATCCGGAGCGGAAGAAGTTAATCCTCCAAGCGGCGCTGAAGAAGTCTTCGATCCGGCCGATGTCATCTTCAAAGAGGCGCTGAAGAGGTCTTCTATCCGGGCGAAGTCATCTTCCAAGCCGGGTCTTCAATCTTCCTTCCGCCGACGCGGAACCACCTTCTTCACCGACGGACTACGACGAATGACGGCTCCTTTAAGGGACGTCATCCAAGATGGCGTCCCCTCAATTCCGATTGGCTGATAGGATTCTATCAGCCAATCGGAATTAAGGTAGGAAAATCTGATTGGCTGATGGAATCAGCCAATCAGATTCAAGTTCAATCCGATTGGCTGATCCAATCAGCCAATCAGATTGAGCTCGCATTCTATTGGCTGATCGGAACAGCCAATAGAATGCGAGCTCAATCTGATTGGCTGATTCCATCAGCCAATCAGATTTTCCTACCTTAATTCCGATTGGCTGATAGAATCCTATCAGCCAATCGGAATTGAGGGGACGCCATCTTGGATGACGTCCCTTAAAGGAGCCGTCATTCGTCGTAGTCCGTCGGTGAAGAAGGTGGTTCCGCGTCGGCGGAAGGAAGATTGAAGACCCGGCTTGGAAGATGACTTCGCCCGGATAGAAGACCTCTTCAGCGCCTCTTTGAAGATGACATCGGCCGGATCGAAGACTTCTTCAGTGCCGCTTGGAGGATTAACTTCTTCCGCTCCGGATGTCCTCTTCAGTTCCATCGGTGGCTCGGCTGAGTGAAGACAACTCAAGGTAGGATGATCTTCAGGGGATTAGTGTTAGGTTTTTGTAAGGGGGGTTTGGGTTAGATTAGGGGTATGTGGGTGGTGGGTTTTAATGTTGGGGGGGGGGTTGTATTTTTATTTTACAGGCAAAAGAGCTGAACTTTTTGGGGCATGCCCCCACAAATGGCCCTTTTAAGGGCTGGTAAGGTAAAAGAGCTTTGAAATTTATGTAATTTAGAATAGGGTAGGGATTTTTTTTATTTTGGGGGGGTTTGTTATTTTATTAGGGGGCTTAGATTAGGTGTAAGTAGCTTAAAATTGTTGTAATATTTTTAACATGTTTGTAACTTACGGCTAGATTTAGAGTTCGGCGGTAGCCGTCAAAACCAGCGTTAGAGGCTCCTAACGCTGGTTTTGGGCGCCCGCTGGTATTTGGAGTCAGTGATTAAAGGGTCTAACGCTCACTTTACAGCCGCGACTTTTCCATACCGCAGATCCCCCTACGCCATTTGCGTAGCCTATCTTTTCAATGGGATCTTTCTAACGCCGGTATTTAGAGTCGTTTCTGCAGTGAGCGTTAGAGCTCTAACGACAAGATTCCAGCCGCCTGAAAATAGCAGGAGTTAAGAGCTTTCTGGCTAACGCCGGTTTATAAAGCTCTTAACTACTGTACCCTAAAGTACACTAACACCCATAAACTACCTATGTACCCCTAAACCGAGGTCCCCCCACATCGCCGCCACTCGATTAAAAATTTTAACCCCTAATCTGCCGACCGCCACCTACGTTATACTTATGTACCCCTAATCTGCTGCCCCTAACACCGCCGACCCCTGTATTATATCTATTAACCCCTAACTTGCCCCCCACAACGTCGCCGCAAGCTACTTAAAATAATTAACCCCTAATCTTCCGACCGCAAATCGCCGCCACCTACGTTATCCCTATGTACCCCTAATCTGCTACCCCTAACATCGCCGACCCCTATGTTATATTTATTAACCCCTAATCTGCCCCCCACAACGTCGCCGACACCTACCTACACTTATTAACCCCTAATCTGCCGAGCGGACCTGAGCGCTACTATAATAAAGTTATTAACCCCTAATCCGCCTCACTAACCCTATCATAAATAGTATTAACCCCTAATCTGCCCTCCCTAACATCGCCGACACCTACCTTCAATTATTAACCCCTAATCTTCCGATCGGAGCTCACCGCTATTCTAATAAATGTATTAACCCCTAAAGCTAAGTCTAACCCTAACACTAACACCCCCCTAAGTTAAATATAATTTTTATCTAACGAAATAAATTAACTCTTATTAAATAAATAATTCCTATTTAAAGCTAAATACTTACCTGTAAAATAAATCCTAATATAGCTACAATATAATTTATAATTATATTATAGCTATTTTAGGATTAATATTTATTTTACAGGCAACTTTGTAATTATTTTAACCAGGTACAATAGCTATTAAATAGTTAAGAACTATTTAATAGTTACCTAGTTAAAATAATAACAAATTTACCTGTAAAATAAATCCTAACCTAAGATATAATTAAACCTAACACTACCCTATCAATAAAATAATTAAATAAACTACCTACAATTACCTACAATTAACCTAACACTACACTATCAATAAATTAATTAAACACAATTGCTACAAATAAATAAAATTAAATAAACTATCTAAAGTACAAAAAATAAAAAAGAACTAAGTTACAGAAAATAATAAAATATTTACAAAGATAAGAAAAATATTACAACAATTTTAAACTAATTACACCTACTCTAAGCCCCCTAATAAAATAACAAAGCCCCCCAAAATAAAAAATTCCCTACCCTATTCTAAAATACAAATATTACAAGCTCTTTTACCTTACCAGCCCTGAACAGGGCCCTTTGCGGGGCATGCCCCAAGAATTTCAGCTCTTTTGCCTGTAAAAAAAAACATACAATACCCCCCCCCCAACATTACAACCCACCACCCACATACCCCTAATCTAACCCAAACCCCCCTTAAATAAACCTAACACTACCCCCCTGATGATCTTCCTACCTTGTCTTCACCATGCCAGGTTCACCGATCCGTCCTGGCTCCAAGATCTTCATCCAACCCAAGCGGGGGCTAGACATCCACTGAAGAAGTCCAGAAGAGGGTCCAAAGTCTTCCTCCTATCCGGCAAGAAGAGGACATCCGGACCGGCAAACATCTTCTCCAAGCGGCATCTTCTATCTTCTTCCATCCGATGACGACCGGCTCCATCTTGAAGACCTCCAGCGCGGATCCATCCTCTTCTTCCGACGACTAGACGACGAATGACGGTTCCTTTAAGGGACGTCATCCAAGATGGCGTCCCTCGAATTCCGATTGGCTGATAGGATTCTATCAGCCAATCGGAATTAAGGTAGGAATTTTCTGATTGGCTGATGGAATCAGCCAATCAGAATATAGTTCAATCCGATTGGCTGATCCAATCAGCCAATCAGATTGAGCTCGCATTCTATTGGCTGTTCCGATCAGCCAATAGAATGCGAGCTCAATCTGATTGGCTGATTGGATCAGCCAATCGGATTGAACTTGATTCTGATTGGCTGATTCCATCAGCCAATCAGAAAATTCCTACCTTAATTCCGATTGGCTGATAGAATCCTATCAGCCAATCGGAATTCGAGGGACGCCATCTTGGATGACGTCCCTTAAAGGAACCGTCATTCGTCGTCTAGTCGTCGGAAGAAGAGGATGGATCCGCGCTGGAGGTCTTCAAGATGGAGCCGGTCGTCATCGGATGGAAGAAGATAGAAGATGCCGCTTGGAGAAGATGTTTGCCGGTCCGGATGTCCTCTTCTTGCCGGATAGGAGGAAGACTTTGGACCCTCTTCTGGACTTCTTCAGTGGATGTCTAGCCCCCGCTTGGGTTGGATGAAGATCTTGGAGCCAGGACGGATCGGTGAACCTGGCATGGTGAAGACAAGGTAGGAAGATCATCAGGGGGGTAGTGTTAGGTTTATTTAAGGGGGGTTTGGGTTAGATTAGGGGTATGTGGGTGGTGGGTTGTAATGTTGGGGGGGGGGTATTGTATGTTTTTTTTTACAGGCAAAAGAGCTGAAATTCTTGGGGCATGCCCCGCAAAGGGCCCTGTTCAGGGCTGGTAAGGTAAAAGAGCTTGTAATATTTGTATTTTAGAATAGGGTAGTGAATTTTTTATTTTGGGGGGCTTTGTTATTTTATTAGGGGGCTTAGAGTAGGTGTAATTAGTTTAAAATTGTTGTAATATTTTTCTTATGTTTGTAAATATTTTATTATTTTCTGTAACTTAGTTCTTTTTTATTTTTTGTACTTTAGATAGTTTATTTAATTTTATTTATTTGTAGCAATTGTGTTTAATTAATTTATTGATAGTGTAGTGTTAGGTTAATTGTAGGTAATTGTAGGTAGTTTATTTAATTATTTTATTGATAGGGTAGTGTTAGGTTTAATTATATCTTAGGTTAGGATTTATTTTACAGGTAAATTTGTTATTATTTTAACTAGGTAACTATTAAATAGTTCTTAACTATTTAATAGCTATTGTACCTGGTTAAAATAATTACAAAGTTGCCTGTAAAATAAATATTAATCCTAAAATAGCTATAATATAATTATAATTTATATTGTAGCTATATTAGGATTTATTTTACAGGTAAGTATTTAGCTTTAAATAGGAATCATTTATTTAATAAGAGTTAATTTATTTCGTTAGATAAAAATTATATTTAACTTAGGGGGGTGTTAGTGTTAGGGTTAGACTTAGCTTTAGGGGTTAATACATTTATTAGAATAGCGGTGAGCTCCGGTCGGCAGATTAGGGGTTAATAATTGAAGGTAGGTGTCGGCGATGTTAGGGAGGGCAGATTAGGGGTTAATACTATTTATGATAGGGTTAGTGAGGCGGATTAGGGGTTAATAACTTTATTATAGTAGCGCTCAGGTCCGCTCGGCAGATTAGGGGTTAATAAGTGTAGGCAGGTGTCGGCGACGTTGTGGGGGGCAGATTAGGGGTTAATAAATATAACATAGGGGTCGGCGATGTTAGGGCAGCAGATTAGGGGTACATAGGGATAACGTAGGTGGCGGCGGTTTACGGAGCGGCAGATTAGGGGTTAAAAGTGTAATGCAGGGGTCAGCGATAGCGGGGGCGGCAGATTAGGAGTTAATAAGTGTAAGGTTAGGGGTGTTTAGACTCGGGGTACATGTTAGGGTGTTAGGTGCAGACGTAGGAAGTGTTTCCCCATAGGAAACAATGGGGCTGCGTTAGGAGCTGAACGCTGCTTTTTTGCAGGTGTTAGGTTTTTTTTCAGCTCAAACAGCCCCATTGTTTCCTATGGGAGAATCGTGCACGAGCACGTTTTTGAGGCCGGCCGCGTCCGTAAGCAACTCTGGTATCGAGAGTTGCATTTGCGGTAAAAATGCTCTACGCTCCTTTTTTGGAGCCTAACGCAGCATTTGTTTGAACTCTCGATACCAGAGTTAAATTTATGGTGCGGCCAGAAAAAAACCCGCGGAGCGTTAACAGCCCTTTTACCGCCGAACTCTAAATCTAGGCCTTAATTTTTTATTTTTTGTAACATAGCTTTTTTTATTTTTTGTACTTTAGTTAGTTTATGTAATTGTATTTCATTGTAGTTCTTTGTAGGTAGTTTATTTAGTTAATTTAATGATAGTGTAGTATTAGGTTTAATTGTAACTTAAGTTAGGATTTATTTTACAGGTAATTTTGTATTTCTTTTAGCTAGGTAGTTATTAAATAGTTAATAACTATTTAATAACTATTCTAACTAGCTAAAATAAATACAAAGTTACCTGTAAAATAAATATAAATCCTAAGATAGCTATAATATAATTATTAATTACATTGTAGCTATCTTAGGGTTTATTTTACAGGTAAGTATTTATTTTTAAATAGGAATAATTTATTAAAGTATAGTGTAGTGTTAGGTGTAATTGTAACTTAGGTTAGGATTTATTTCACAGGTACATTTCTCTTTATTTTAGCTAGGTAAGCTATTAAATAGTTAATAACTATTTAATAGCTATTGTACATGGTTAAAATAAATTGAAAGGTACCTGTAAAATAAAAAAAAATCCTAAGATAGCTAGAATATAATTATTATTTATATTGTAGCTATATTAGGGTTTATTTTAAAGGTAAGTATTTAGTTTTAAATAGGATTAATTTAGTTAATAAGAGTTAATTTATTTAGATTTATTTAATTAATATTTAAGTTAGGGGGGCGTTATGGTTAGGGTTAGACTTAGGTTTAGGGGTTAATACATTTATAAGACTTGCGGCGGGGTCTAGGAGCGGCGGTTTAGGGGTTAATACATTTATAAGACTTGCGGCGGGGTCTAGGAGCGGCGGTTTAGGGGTTAATACATTTATAAGACTTGCGGCGGGGTCTAGGAGCGGCGGTTTAGGGGTTAATACATTTATAAGACTTGCGGCGGGGTCTAGGAGCGGCGGTTTAGGGGTTAATACATTTATAAGACTTGCGGCGGGGTCTAGGAGCGGCGGTTTAGGGGTTAATACATTTATAAGACTTGCGGCGGGGTCTAGGAGCGGCGGTTTAGGGGTTAGTAACTTTATTTAGTTGCGGGGGCCTCCGGGGGCGCCGGTATAGGGGGTAGAACAGTGTAGTTTAGTGTGAGTGCTTAGTGACAGGCTAGCAATAAAGCTGGGAAAAAGCCGAAGGGCAGCGAGATCGGATGAGTGATAACTGTCACAGTCCGCTGCTCATCGCCCCGCGGCTTTTTGACAGCTTTATTTGATAACTTAGGCGAACGTATTCAAGGTCCGCGGCGGCGAAGGTAGGCGAGCTTAGGCGGACGTATTGGGCCGGCGAAGCCAGAAAAGTAGACGGCTTGATAAGTAGCCCCCTATGTCTCTCAGTTAAATCATGTAGGATGTTCAGTTCATCCAGGATAAGGGTAGTTCATGGAAATATAGGATGTAAGATAACAGTGTATAGGAATTGCCTTTACTATCTAATTGGATATTACTTCTTTTATAACTCTTATATAATGTTGAAAGTGGCTTTTAAACATGTCTGATACATAAAAAAGCAGAAAAGAAAACTATCGCCTAGATTACGAGTTTTGCGTTATGAGGGGTGCAGTGCTAACGTGCAGTTTTTTCTCACCGCTCACTTCCCTGCAGCACTGGTGTTACGGGTTTTTATAAAACAAAATTGAGCTCCATACCGCACTCCAATACCAGCGCTGCTTAAGTGAGCGGTGAGCTGGTTGTACGTGCTCGTGCACGATTTCCCCATAGACATCAATGGGGAGAGCCGGCTGAGAAAAAGTCTAACACCTGCAAAAAAGCAGCGTAAAGCTCAGTAACGCAGCCCCATTGATTCCAATGGGGAAACTAAATTTATGTTTAAACCTAACACCCTAACATAACCCCGAGTCTAAACACCCCTAATCTTACACTTATTAACCCATAATCTGCCACCCCCAACATCGCCGACACCTGCATTATACTTATTAACCCCTAATCTGCTGCTCCTGACATCGCCGCCACCTACATTAAACTTATGAACCCCTAATCTGCTGCCCCCAACATCGCCGACACCTACATTATATTTATTAACCCCTAATCTCCCTCCCCGAATGTCGCCGCAACCTACTTACATTTATTAACCACTAATCTGACGCCCACAACGTCGCCACCACTATATTATATTTATTAACCCCTAAATCTATGTCTAACCCTAACACCCTCTAACTTAAATATAATTTAAATAAATCTAAATAAAATTACTATAATTAAATAAATTATTCCTATTTAAAACTAAATACTTACCTGTAAAATAAACCCTAAACTAGCTACAATATAACTAATAGTTACATTGTATCTAGCTTAGGTGTTTTTTTTATTATTTTACAGGCAAGTTTGTATTTATTTTAACTAGATAGAATAGTTACTAAATAGTTATTAACTATTTACTAGCTACCTAGCTAAAATAAATACAAATTTACCTGTAAAATAAAACCTAACCTAAGTTACGCTAACACCTAACACTACACTACAATTAAATAAATTCCCTATATTAAATACAATTAAATAAATTAAATAAAATTAGCTAAATTACAAAAAAACAAAACACTAAATTACAGAAAATAAAAAACAAATTACAAGATCTTTAAACTAATTACACCTAATCTAATAGCCCTATCAAAATAAAAAAGCCCCCCCAAAACAAAAACAAAAAACCTAGCCTAAACTACCAATAGCCCTTAAAAGGGCCTTTTGTGGGGCACTGTCCCAAATAAATCAGCTCTTTTACCTATGAAAAAAAATACAAACAACCCCCCAACAGTAAAACCCACCACCCACACAACCAACCCCCCAAATAAAAGCCTAACTAAAAAAAACTAAGCTCCCCATTGCCCTGAAAAGGGCATTTGGATGGGCATTGCCCTTAAAAGGGCATTTATCTCTATTGCAGCCCAAAGCCCTAACCTAAAAAATAAACCCACCCAATACACCCTTAAAAAATCCTAACACTAACCCCCAAAGATTCACTTACCGGGAGAAGTCTTCATCCAAGTGGCAAGATGTCCTCAACAAAGCCGGCAGAAGTGGTCCTCCAGACGGGCAGAAGTCTTCATACAGACGGCATCTTCTATCTTCATCCTTCCGACGTGTAGCGGCTCCATCTTCAAGACATCCGGCGCGGAGCATCCTCTTCCAACGACGGCTTCTTCGGAATGAATGTACCTTTAACTGACGTCATCCAATATGGCGTCCCTTAGATTCCGATTGGCTGATAGACTTCTATCAGCCAATCTGAATTAAGGTAGAAAAAATCCTATTGGCTGATGCAATCAGCCAATAGGATTGAGCTGGCATTCTATTGGCTGTTCCAATCAGCCAATAGAATGCGAGCTCAATCCTATTGGCTGATTGGATCAGCCAATAGGATTGAAGTTCAATCCTATTGGCTGATTGCATCAGCCATTAGGATTTTTTTCTACCTTAATTCCGATTGGCTGATAGAATTCTATCAGCCAATCAGAATCTAAGGGACGCCATCTTGGATGACGTCACTTAAAAAGATATTCATTCAGCAAGAAGACTTCGTTGGAAGAGGATGCTCCGCGCCAGATGTCTTGAAGATGGAGTCGCTCCGCGTCGGATGGATGAAGATAGAAGATGCAGTCTGGATGAAGACTTCTGCACATCTGGAGGACCACTTCTGCCCGTCTGGAGGACCACTTCTGCCAGCTTTGTTGAGGACATCTTGCCGCTTGGATGAAGACTTCTCCCAGTAAGTGAATCTTCAGGGGTTAGTGTTAGGATTTTTTAAGGGTGTATTGGGTGGGTTTATTTTTTAGGTTAAGGCTTTGGGCAGCAATAGAGCTAAATGTCCTTTTAAGGGCAATGCCCATCCAAATGCCCTTTTCAGGGCAATGGGGAGCTTAGGTTTTTTTTAGTTAGGCTTTTATTTGGGGGGTTGGTTGTGTGGGTGGTGGGTTTTACTGTTGGGGGGGTGTTTGTATTTTTTATTTATAGGTAAAAGAGCTGATTTCTTTGGGGCAATGCCCCGCAAAAGGTCCTTTTAAGGGCTATTGGTAGTTTAGTTTAGGCTAGGGGTTTTTTTTATTTTGGGTGGGCTTTTTAATTTTGATAAGGCTCTTAGATTAGGTGTAATTAGTTTAAATATCTTGTCATTTGTTTTTTTATTTTCTGTAATTTAGTGTTTGTTTGTTTGTTTTTGGTAATTTAGCTAATTTTATTTAATTTATTTAATTGTATTTAATGTAGGGAATTTATTTAATTGTAGTGTAGTGTTAGGTGTTATTGTAACTTAGGTTAGGTTTTATTTTACAGGTAAATTTGTATTTATTTTAGCTAGGTAGTTATTAAATAGTTAATAACTATTTAGTAACTATTCTATCTAGTTAAAATAAATACAAACTTGCCTGTAAAATAAAAATAAACCCTAAGCTAGATACAATGTAACTATTAGTTATATTGTAGTTAGTTTAGGGTTTATTTTATAGGTAAGTATTTCGTTTTAAATAGGAATAATTTAGTTAATGATAGTAATGTGTATTTAGATTTATTTAAATTATATTTGTTAGGTGGTGTTAGGGTTAGGGTTAGAGTTAGGTTTAGGGGTTAAAAAATTTAGAATAGTGGCAACGATGTTGGGGACGGCAGATTAGGGGTTAATAAATGTAGGTAGGTGGTGGCGATGTTGGGGGCAGCAGATTAGGGGTTAATAAATGTAATGCAGGTGGTGGAGATGTTGGGGGCAGCAGATTAGGGGTTAATAATATTTAACTAGTGTTTGCGAGGCGGGAGCGGCAGATTAGGGATTAATAATTTTATTTTAGTGTTTGCGATGCGGGAGGGCCTCGGTTTAGGGGTTAATAGGTAGTTTATGGGTGTTAGTGTACTTTTTAGTTATGAGTTTTATGCTACAGCGTTGTAGTGTAAAACTCATAACTACTGACTTTAAAATGCGTTAGGAATCTTGTCGGTAGAGGCTGTACCGTTCACTTTTTGGCCTCCCAGGACAAACTCGTAATACCGGCGCTATGGAAGTCCCATAGAAAAAAGGCTTTACGAAATTTACATAAGTAGGTTTGCGGTAAGGCCAAAAAAGTGTGTGGTACACCTATACCTACATGACTCGTAATACCAGCGGGCATAAAAAAGCAGCGTTAGGACCTGTTAACGCTGCTTTTATACCTTAACGCACAACTCGTAATCTAGCCGTATATTAGCACACACAACAATACCAATGTAATTAAAACACATTATTACTTTCCAATTTTTCCTTTATTGTTCAATGTCTCTTTAAAGACATTAACTCAAAATTAAAGGGACAGTCAACACCAGAATTTTTGTTGTCTAAAAAGAAAGATAATCCCTTTATTACCCATTCCCCAGTTTTTCATAACCAACACTGTTATAGAAATACACCTTTTCCCTCTGTGATTACCTTGTATCTAAGCCTCTGCAAACTGTCCCCTTATTTCAGTTCTTTTGACAGACTTGCATTTTAGCCAATCAGTGCTCACTCCAGGGTAACTTCACGTGCATGAGCTTAATGTTATCTATATGAAACACATGAACTAATGCCCTCTAGTGGTCAAAATGTATTCAGATTAGAGGCAGTCTTCAAGGTCAAAGAAATTAGCGTATGAACCTTCTAGGTTTAGCTTTCAACTAAGAATACCAAGAGAAGAAAGCAAAGTTGGTGATAAAAGTAAATTGGAAAGATGTCTAAAATTACATTCCCTATTTAAATCATGAAAGTTTTTTTTGGACTTGACTGTCCATTTAAGCAATGTTTCAATGTACTTCTATTATTAAGTTTACTTAACCCCTTAACGACCAACGTCGTAAAAGGTACTTTGTCAGGGGTTTCAAGCGGTGGAAGCGATCCTGATCTCTTCCAGTCGCTTTTAAGGTATTGCCGTGATGCCTCGATATTGAGGCATCACTGCAATATCTTTTTTTGCACACCGATGCAGAGAGAGACACTCTGTGGCCCTCTCTGCATCGCCAGCAATGGTGCTGACTGTTGGTGGGAGCCATTGCAGGGAGGCGGGTGGGCGGCGGTAGAAATTTACTCCAGTGTGCGCACAGGAGTGTGCCCACGATCTGCCATTTGAACTTGGTGCAAGAGGATGGTGGGAGGAGAGGGTGAGAGGGAGGGGGGAAATAATGTTGGGAAAGGGATCTGGGAGGGGGAGGGTATTAAGGGGGGCAGCTACACTACAGAAAATAGGAATAAGAGCAATAATAGCAGTAAAAAAAGCAAAATTATATTGCAAAGTCGGTACTGGCAGACAGCTGCCAGTACCCAAAATGGTGGCAAATAGTTAGTGGTTGGAGGGTTAGAGAGCTGTTTGGGGGGGCTCAGGGAGGTTGGGTGGTAAGGGGGGATCCTACACTGCAGGAAATATATCATTTAAAAAAAAAAACAACCTTTTTATACAGGCAGACTTTCTACCAGTACTAAAGATGGGGGTGACAATAGTGAGGTGGGGGAGGGAAGAGAGCTGTTTGAGAGTGGTTAGGGAGGGATCAAGGGGTGGTATGTGTCAGGTGGAGGCTGATCTCTACACTAAAGCTAAAATTAACCCTACAAGCTACCTAATTAACCCCTTCACTGCTGGGCATAATACACGTGTGGTGTGCAGCGGCATTTAGCAGCCTTCTAATTACCAAAAAGCAATGCCAAAGCCATATATGTCTGCTATTTCTGAACAAAGGGGATCCCAGAGAAGCATTTATAACCATGTGTGCCATAATTGCACAAGCTGTTTATAAATAATTTCAGTGAGAAACCTAAAGTTTGTGAAAAAGTTTGTGAAAAAGTGAACAATTATTTTTGATCAATACTTTGAGTTGTCTACTAAAAAAAATATATACATGTGAAGGGTTATTCGGGGATTCCTGAGAGATATCAGTGTTACAATTTAATAACGGTATCTTTAGAATTTTCATTTAATGGCAAGAAAACAGTATATAATATGTGTGGGTACAGTAATGAGTATATAAACGGTATATAATATGTGTGGGTACACTAATGAGTATATAAACGGTATATAATATGTGTGGGTACAGTAAAGACTGTGAAATTGGCTTCAACTTTGGCACAGCAGATTGGGCTACAATCTTCCAGGTGCACCATTTGTTTGGTGTCCAACATGTAAGTATGTTTCTGGCACAGAAGGATGATAAGGGCATACTCATTGTAATATGCTATGTGTCATCCCTTGTTTTTATGTATTTTTAAAGAGATTTGTGCTTGCCCCTCATCAAGGCCATGAGGGCAAATTACAGGCCATTATAATCAAAGGATCTGCATCTATCTCCGCTTCTCAGAGACTAGTTCTACTGTGAAGGATCACAAAACGCCCTCAAAATCTTGCAGAGCAAATTGATTACAATGAAAAAAATAAAATAATAATAATCCATGTATAAAATACTCTAACACATGTGCAAAAAAACTAAAAAATAGTTGTCAGCATAGAAACAGATAACCATGAGACTAGATATTTTACAGGAGCAATATAATTCTACATGCTAGTCTGAATTTTGGGTGAAAATCCCAATCTTGTCTGTAGAATGCTATCAAACGCCCCTGGCCAGCCTCTGGAGATACCTTTCATTTTATTAAACGCCATCGGCAGCCCCTGGAGACACCTTTCATTTTATCAAACACTATTGGCAGCCTCTGGAGACACCTTTCATTTGATTAAACGCCCATGGCCAGCCCCTAGAGACACCTTTTATTTTATTGAATGCCCATCGGCAGCCCCTGGATACACCATTTTATCAAATGCCCATTGGCAGCCTCTGGAGATACCTTTCATTTTATTAAACGCCCATCGGCAGCCTCTGGAGATACCTTTCATTTTATTAAACGCCCATCGGCAGCCTCTGGAGATACCTTTCATTTTATCAAACGCCCATGGCCAGCCCCTAGAGACACCTTTTATTTTATTAAATGCCCATCGGCAGCCCCTGGAGACACCATTTTATCAAATGCCCATTGGTAGCCTCTACAGACGCCTTTCATTGTATCAAAAGCCCAACAGCAGCCCTTGGAGACACCATTCATTTTATCAAATGTCCATCGGCAACCTCTGAAGACACCTTTCATTTTATCAAACGCCCATCGGCAGCCTCTAATGACACCTTTCATTTTATCAAACGCCATCTGCAGCCTCTAAAGACACCTTTCACTTTATCAAACGCCATCATCAGCCTCTAAAGACACCTTTCATTTATTAAACGCCATCGGCAGCCTCTGGAGACACCTTTAATTTATTAAACACCATCGGCAGCCTCTGGAGACACCTTTCATTTATTAAACGCCATCGGCAGCCTCTGGAGACACCTTTCATTTATTAAACACCATCGGCAGCCTCTGGAGACACCTTTCATTTTATTAAAGCCATCGGCAGCCTCTGAAGACACCTTTCATTTTATCAAACGCCATCGGCAGCCTCTGGAGACACCTTCCATTTTATCAAACGCCCATCGGCAGCCTCTGGAGACACCTTTCATTTCATTAAACGCCATTGGCAGCCTCTGAAGACACCTTTTATTTTATCAAATGCCATCGGCAGCCTCTGGAGACACCTTTCATTGTATTAAACGCCCATCAGCAGCCTCTGGAGACACCTTTCATTTTATTAAACACCATCGGCAGCCTCTGGAGGCACCTTTCATTGTATTAAACGCCCATCAGCAGCCTCTGGAGACACCTTTCATTGTATTAAACGCCCATCAGCAGCCTCTGGAGACACCTTTCATTTTATTAAATGCCATCGTCAGCCTCTAAAGACACCTTTCATTTTATCAAATGCCCATCATCAGCCTCTAAAGACAGCTTTCATTTTATCAAATGTCCATCAGCAGCCTCTAAAGACACCTTTCATTTTATTAAACGCCCATCGGCAGCCTCTGGAGACACCTTTCATTTTATTAAACGCCCATCGGCAGCCTCTGGAGACACCTTTCATTTTATTAAATGCCATCGGCAGCCCCTAGAGACACCTTTCATTTATCAAACGCCATCGGCAGCCTCTGGAGACACCTTTCATTTATCAAACGCCATCGGCAGCCTCTGGAGACACCTTTCATTTTATTAAACGCCATCGGCAGCCTCTGGAGACAACTTTCATTTATCAAACGCCATCGGCAGCCTCTGGAGACACCTTTCATTTATCAAACGCCATCGGCAGCCTCTGGAGACACCTTTCATTTTATTAAACGCCATCGGCAGCCTCTGGAGACACCTTTCATTTTATTAAATGCCATCGGCAGCCTCTGAAGACACCTTTCATTTTATCAAACGCCCATCGGCAGCCTCTGGAGACACCTTTAATTTTATCAAATGCCACCTGCAGCCTCTGGAGACACCTTTCATTTTATTAAACGCCATTGACAGCCTCTGGAGACACCTTTCATTTTATTAAACACCATCGGCAGCCTCTGGAGACACCTTTCATTTTATTAAACACCATCGGCAGCCTCTGGAGACACCTTTCATTTTATTAAACGCCATTGTCAGCCTCTAAAGACACCTTTCATTTTATTAAACACCATCGGCAGCCTCTGGAGACACCTTTCATTTTATTAAACACCCATCGGCAACCCCTGGAGACACCTTTCATTTTATCAAACAATATTGGCAGCCTCTGGAGACACCTTTCATTTTATTAAATGCCATCGGCAGGCTCTGAAGACATCTTTCATTTTATCAAACGCCCATCGGCAGCCTCTGGAGACACCTTTCATCTTATTAAATGCCCATCGGCAGCCTCTGGAGACACCTTTTATTTTATCAAATGCCATCGGCAGCCTCTGGAGATAGCTTTTATTTTATCAAATGCCGTCAGCAGGCTCTGGAGATACCCACAGTCAACCCCTGGAGACACTTTTCATTCTATTGGTTGCCCACAGTCAGCCCCTGGAGACACTTTTCATTCTATTGGTTGCCCACAGTCAGCTCCTGGAGACATCTTTCATTCTTTTGACTGCCCACAAACAGCCCCTGGAGACACCTTTCTTTTTATTAAATGACCGTCGGCAGCCCCTGGAAACACCTTTCTTTCGATCAAATGCCAATAGCCAGTCCATGAGATACCTTTTATTCTATTGAATGTTTATAGCCAGCCCCTGGAGACACCTTTCATTCTATTGGTTGCCAACAGCCAGCCCCTGGAGACACCTTTCTTTCTAGCAAATGCCTGTAGCCGGCCCTTGGAGATACCTTTAATTCTAGCAAATGCCTGCGCCAACCCTGGAGACACCTTTTTATTCTACTGAGTGATGACAACTAGCTCCTGAAGACACCTTTACCTAAATAGAACCACTGCGGCCTGCAGCTGGAGAATCTTTTCCTTCTATCGAGTGCAACTACTTTACCATAAGTAAACAAAAATGCAAATATTTTACAATTACAAATTCGTTCATAACATTTCTGGAAGAGCGACTATATATCTAACCCATTGAATCATCTTTATATTAAATTAATGCAAAAGACGAATTGTATAATTGAAGAGGGATCTATTTCACATTTTATGGAATGTTCCATAAGGATACAGCTTTTTAGCTACAGAGAAGAATAGGGAAAATTGATCCATCTACAGTCCTTCAAAGGGACATGAAATTCAGTTTTTTTTCTTTCTTGATTCAGACAGAGCATTGGTTTTCAAACCTGTCCTCAGACCTCCCTAACAGGCCAGATTTTGAGGATATCTGAACTAGAGCACACGTTAAGTAATCAGATGATTAGTAAACATGGTTATTTTATCTGCTCTCACCCAAGGTAATCCTGAAAATATGGCCTGTTAGGGAGGCCCGAGGAAAGGTTTGAGAAAGCCCACAGATTGGATGAAATGCGTTGAATGCTATTGAGAGTGGATTCGGTTTGGAACGATTATCAAGCAACTACTTTGTAACAGTCGGCATTGGAAACAAGTGAGTAGTATCAAGCATTTCTGCTACAGTATATGCCAGTTTGACTTACAACTGACTATTATACCTTGCATGCTGTATTGCACTTAGTGCAGGTGGAAGAAATTTGTCTGTGAGGAAGCCGCATCTCTTTTTGGGAGGTATATGAAGCGGCAGTACGCCAGGTAACAGTCAGGTAGATCTGAGCCCCTGGTTTGGGCCATTATACTGTTTACCATGCTTTTGAGAGGAGTCCGAGCTAGAGTCTGAAACACTCGGATCACATACAGAGCAGTGACCTGCAGTTTTGCACTTTGTTGAAGGTGTGCAAAGCAACTTTCATTCCTGGAACCGCACAAGATGCAGAATAAAAATGGAAGCTGCCCGTTATCAATGAACATTTTAATAGCTACTAAGATTGAGTACATTACCGCATTGAAAAAGTGGATTATCAACCCTAATTCTGTTGGTGCATTGGACATTTTTGGGGAGACGTCCCCCTGTTTTAATATAACTGGGTACCTTCAAATGTTTTTATAGTTTTATATTGTGAAACATATGATATTGCATTTACTATATTCTCATTAATGGCAATCGCTATAACGCAACCCCATTGATGTCTATGGGGAAAAGAAAGTTACATTTAAACCTAATACCCTAACATAAACCCCTAGCCTAAACACCCCTAATCTGCCGCCCCCAACATCGCCGACACTAATAAAAAGTTATTAACCCCTAAACCGTTTCTCCCCAATATCGCCACCCCTAAATAAACCTATTTACCCCTAAACCGCCGGCCTCCCTCAACGCCACCACTAAATAAACTTAGCAACCCATAAACCTCCGGCCTCCCACATCGCTGCCAATAAATAAACCTATTGACCCCTAAACCTCCGGCCTCCCACATCGCAAAACACTAAATTAAACTATTAACCCCTAAACCTAAACCCCCTAACATTAAATTAAAATTACAATATAACTATATTTAAATAAATAAAAACTTACCTGTGAAATAAAAATAAACCTTAAAAATAAACATTAAACTATAAATGAACCTAACTTTACTATTGTAATAAAATAAAATAAACTACCAATTAAAAATCCTAAATTACAAATTTAAAAAAACTAATCCTACGAAAAAATTTAAAAAAATCTAACATTACAAATAAAAATAAACACTAAATTACAAAAAATAAAAAACACTAAGATTACAAAAACTAATAAAACGAAATTATCAAAAATAAAAACAATTACACCTAATCTAATAGCCCTATAAAAATAAAAGTCCCCCCAAATAAAAACACCCACTAGCCTACAATAAACTAACAATAGCCCTTAAAAGGGCCTTTTGTAGGGCATTGCCCTAAGTTAAACAGCTCTTTTACCTGTAAAAAAAATACAAAGTCCCCCCAACAGTAAAACCAATCACCCAACCAACCCCCCAAAATAAAAAACCTAACTCTAAAATAAAACCTAAGCTACTCATTGCCCCTAAAGGGGCATGTGTGTGGGCATTGCCCTTAACAGGGCATTAAGCTCTTTTTCATTGCCCTTAAAAGGGCATTCAGCTCTTTTACAATTAGCCCAAAGCCCTAATCTGGAAAAAAAAAACAAAAAAAAACTAACACTAACCCCAGAATATCTACTAACGGTTCCTGAAGTCCAAACATCCATCTCCATCCAGACGACAAGAAGTCTTCATCTAGGCGGCGATATCTTCATCTATCCCAGGGGCGTCTTCTATCTTCATCCTGGCTGTGTAGAGCGGAGCTATCCTGGAAGCCATCCTGCACGGAGTGTTTTCTTCATACGGTCACCGCCGTATACTGAAGCTTCAATGCAAGGTAGCCGTTTCAAAATGGCGTACCATGCATTCCTATTGGCTGATTTGATTCTTTAAATTCAAATCAGCCAATAGGATGAGAGCTTCTGAAATCCTATTGGCTGATCAAAACAGCCAATAGGATGAGAGCTACTGAAATCCTATTGGCTGTTCAAATCAACCAATAGGATTTCAGTAGCTCTCATGCTATTGACTGTTTTGAACAGCCAATAGGATTTCAGAAGCCAATAGGATTTCAGAAGCCATGGCGGCGATGTCGGGGAGCGGCAGTTTAGGGGTTAATATATTTAAATAGTGTTGGCAATGTGGGTGGGCTGCAGATTAGGGGTTAATACGTCTAATATAGAGTTTGCGATGCGGGGGGTGGTTAATAGGTAGTTTATGGGTGTTAGTGTACTTTGTAACAGTTTAGTTATAAGTTTTGTGAAACATTTTTGTTTTCCAAAATCCATAACTACTAGTCTCAGGTGGCGGTATGGATCCTGTCAGTATAGAGCATAACGCAAGCATTTTAGCCTTAACCCACAACCTGTAATACCGGCGCTATGGAAATCCCACACTCAAATGTAATTTTTTTTATTGTGGAATGGACGTTGCGTTACAGGCTAAAATGCTTGCGGTATAGCTATACCGACACGACTCGTAATATGCGTTCCTGGCCATTCCAGCATTAAAAGCCGTACCACACCGTAACGCAAAACTTGTAATCTAGGTGATAGTTATTTAATATTGTATTCTATCACTTATTTATTCTCATTATTTGTACTTTTCAGCCGCTATATAGCTGTTGTAACATTGTGTTTCTGATTTTCTAGCGCATAAGTTGAGGCCCATGTGTGTGTTGCAATTAGATAGAATGGTGTTTATTTTAGTAAAAAATATTTTATTGATTTTGCAACTGTCATTGTATTTTTTGTTTTTTACATTTAAAGTTACACTAAAGTCATAATTCAACATTTTCAACATTTATGACTCCCACTGGGCATACAATTTATAAAAATGCATTCTCATTTACTTCCATTGTCAATTGGTTACACTTTTTTTATATGTACACTTTCTGAGGCAACAGCTCCTACTGAGCATGTGCAAGAGTTAACAGTATTCCTGCGTTTTGTAATTGGCCAATGGCTGTCACATGATATAGGGGTAAGCAAAATTGAAGTAACTTTTACATTTGTCAGAAATGTAATTGCTAGATTATCAAAAGCTCGCCAGCATGGAGAGAAATTATCATCTTATTTTAATGATTATATAATATTATATTGTGCTATGCCGGGAGCAAACAATGTCCACCCAAAAATTCATAAATGGAGCCCATTGTCATCAAATAATACACAAAGAGTAATCATTATATGCAATGGGGCCACTAGCAGGGGGTGTCAATCAAACCGATCGTATCCGATTGGGTTAATTTCTGTCCGCCGCCTCAGAGCAGGCCGACAAGTTATGGAGCAGTGGTCTTTACAAGGGGCATCAAGCTCCATACGGAGCTGGATAAATATGCCCCATGGTGCATTATCCTGCTGGAAGTAGCCATCAGAAGATCAGTACACAGTAGTCATAAAGGGATGGACATGGTCAGCAACCATACTCATGTAGACCGTGGCGTTTAAACAATGCTCAATTGGTACTAAAGGGCACAAAGTGTGCCAAGAAAATATCCCTCACACTGCCTCATTCCACCGAATCTTAGTATTGGGCAGGCTGAAGAACAACAAAAACTAGTCATGGGCAGGCTGAAGAACAACAAAAACTAGTCAAAACTCACTGTGAATGTATATTATCTCCAACGCCTGTTTGAACTCAGTTAGGGCTTGATCACAGTCCTTGAACGTTTATCTAATAATGTGACAACAAAATTGACTATAAAGGTCTACGGGACTTTTAATATATAAAAAAATGCTTAAAAAAGGAATATTTTAATTCAAAACATAAATTATATTGCCAATAATAAAACTTTTCATTGTGGAGAAGATAATTAAAAACAACTAAATGTAGACAGCATCTACCCAGTATTAACCTCTCCCCGCTCAAAGACAATAATTATTCAATCTAAATTTACAGTTCAGCAAAGTGGAAACTGGATAAGTTACATTGTTCCTATTATTGTAAACTCTCCGCATACAAAAGATCACTAATCAAAATTATTAGCGACTATTATAAATACATATGGGGGACGATATAACAAGCAGCTGATGTTGCATCGACGCCCTTTCATTTCTGGTCTGCCAGAAACGGAACCTTTTAGGTGGTGGACTGAAATCATCCCGATCCGACACAATAGGCCGCGAGTGAGCAGGGGCGGCATTGCACAAGCATTTCACCAGAAACCGCATTTAGTGAGGTCAAGCGGACATGATTCGCGCAAATCATGTCTGCCTGACCTTTGGTAAATCTACGCCATGGAGGGGTCACTATCTAACATTAGTGCTGAAAATCACAATAATTATTAAAACTAATTAAAACTAGTTGGATCAATTCTGTCAAGTGAAAAAATTTACTGTTACGCAACCCTCCAGGAAGATGAAAATGTCTGGCCCATATACAGGCAGGACAGCTTCTCTTATTGGTATTTTTTTACCATTAAATGGATAGTCTAGTAAAAATTAAACTACATTTAGGCACAATCAGCAAGCACTACCCAGGTGCTGAACCCAAAATTGTCTGGCTCCTAAGCTTACATTCTTGCTTTTTCAAATAGAGATACCAAAAGAACGAAGGAAAATTGATAATAGGAAGTAAATTAGAAAGTTGTTTTAAATTGATGCTCTATCTGAATCATGAAAGTTTAACAAATACATAAGGAGACAATGCTATAGCATTTAGGGGCAGTAAACCTAGAAAATAATGTTACATAATTCTGCACATAGTCCGCTAGCAGGGTTGTCATCAGATCAGGATGATTGCAGTGTGCCACCTAAACGACCGCTGCTCTTAATGCAGCGTAGAAAGCAGCATCTGCTTTTTGTAAAATCTACCCCATTGGCTTTTCTACACACACACATATTGGGGGGTAGTTATCAAGCCGTCAACCTCAAATACGCTGCGTATTCCGCAGCGTATTTGTGGCGAGGCTGATACGCCTTAGTTATCAAAGGCTCGAGACCGGCAAAAGTAGAATTTTGTGACGTCAGCTTCGATCCGCCGGACTCAGTCCGACACAGATCGATTCTTACGTCACTCCAGATGTTCCGCACACAAGTGCGGCACATTCTCACTACTTTTGCTAGCTATCAAAAAACTAGCAGGTACGCTCGGCACTTTTACGGCCCAGCGTACCTGGTTTTCAAAGCGCCAGCCTGGAGGCGGCGGATCCCATAGGAATCAATGGGAGTCTGACCATAGCGAAAGTACAAGTTCGCTGCTGACAGACATCCCATTGATTTCTATGGGAGCTGTCTACACCTAACACCCTAACATGTACCCCGAGTCTAAACACCACTAATCTGACCCCCCCTACACCGCCGCAACTAAATAAAGTTATTACCCCCTAAACCGCCGCTCCCGGAGCCCACCGCAAGCTACTCTATACATATTAACCCCTAAACCGCCGCTCCCGGAGCCCACCGCAACTATAATAAATGTATTAACCCCTAACCCGCCGCTCCCTGAACCCGCCGCAACCTATATTAAATGTATTAACCCCTATCCTGCCCCCCCTACACCGTCGCCACCTATAATACATTTATTAACCCCTAATCTGCCCCCCCTACACCGTCGCCACCTATAATAAATTTATTAACCCCTATCCTGCCCCCCACTACGCCGCCGCCACTGTAATAAAATGATTAACCCCTAAACCTAACCCTAACCCTAACGCCCCCTAACTTAAATATTAATTAAATAAATCTAAATAAATTAACTCTTATTAACTAAATGAATCCTATTTAAAACTAAATACTTACCTTTAAAATAAACCCTAATATAGCTACAATATAAATAATAATTATATTCTAGCTATCTTAGGATTTTTTTTTATTTTACAGGTACCTTTCAATTTATTTTAACCATGTACAATAGCTATTAAATAGTTATTAACTATTTAATAGCTTACCTAGCTAAAATAAAGAGAAATGTACCTGTGAAATAAATCCTAACCTAAGTTACAATTACACCTAACACTACACTATACTTTAATAAATTATTCCTATTTAAAAATAAATACTTACCTGTAAAATAAACCCTAAGATAGCTACAATGTAATTAATAATTATATTATAGCTATCTTAGGATTTATATTTATTTTACAGGTAACTTTGTATTTATTTTAGCTAGTTAGAATAGTTATTAAATAGTTATTAACTATTTAATAACTACCTAGCTAAAAGAAATACAAAATTACCTGTAAAATAAATCCTAACTTAAGTTACAATTAAACCTAATACTACACTATCATTAAATTAACTAAATAAACTACCTACAAAGAACTACAATGAAATACAATTACATAAACTAACTAAAGTACAAAAAATAAAAAAAGCTATGTTACAAAAAATAAAAAATTAAGTTACAAACATGTTAAAAATATTACAACAATTTTAAGCTACTTACACCTAATCTAAGCCCCCTAATAAAATAACAAACCCCCCCAAAATAAAAAAAATCCCTACCCTATTCTAAATTACATAAATTTCAAAGCTCTTTTACCTTACCAGCCCTTAAAAGGGCCATTTGTGGGGGCATGCCCCAAAAAGTTCAGCTCTTTTGCCTGTAAAATAAAAATACAACCCCCCCCCAACAGTAAAACCCACCACCCACATACCCCGAATCTAACCCAAACCCCCCTTACAAAAACCTAACACTAATCCCCTGAAGATCATCCTACCTTGAGTCGTCTTCACTCAG
Source organism: Bombina bombina (assembly GCF_027579735.1). Classification (NCBI taxonomy): domain Eukaryota; kingdom Metazoa; phylum Chordata; class Amphibia; order Anura; family Bombinatoridae; genus Bombina; species Bombina bombina. The sequence goes on along the minus strand of NC_069510.1, from coordinate 148,532,539 downwards.
CCGAGCCACCGATGGAACTGAAGAGGACATCCGGAGCGGAAGAAGTTAATCCTCCAAGCGGCGCTGAAGAAGTCTTCGATCCGGCCGATGTCATCTTCAAAGAGGCGCTGAAGAGGTCTTCTATCCGGGCGAAGTCATCTTCCAAGCCGGGTCTTCAATCTTCCTTCCGCCGACGCGGAACCACCTTCTTCACCGACGGACAACGACGAATGACGGCTCCTTTAAGGGACGTCATCCAAGATGGCGTCCCCTCAATTCCGATTGGCTGATAGGATTCTATCAGCCAATCGGAATTAAGGTAGGAAAATCTGATTGGCTGATGGAATCAGCCAATCAGATTCAAGTTCAATCCGATTGGCTGATCCAATCAGCCAATCAGATTGAGCTCGCATTCTATTGGCTGATCGGAACAGCCAATAGAATGCGAGCTCAATCTGATTGGCTGATTCCATCAGCCAATCAGATTTTCCTACCTTAATTCCGATTGGCTGATAGAATCCTATCAGCCAATCGGAATTGAGGGGACGCCATCTTGGATGACGTCCCTTAAAGGAGCCGTCATTCGTCGTAGTCCGTCGGTGAAGAAGGTGGTTCCGCGTCGGCGGAAGGAAGATTGAAGACCCGGCTTGGAAGATGACTTCGCCCGGATAGAAGACCTCTTCAGCGCCTCTTTGAAGATGACATCGGCCGGATCGAAGACTTCTTCAGCGCCGCTTGGAGGATTAACTTCTTCCGCTCCGGATGTCCTCTTCAGTTCCATCGGTGGCTCGGCTGAGTGAAGACGACTCAAGGTAGGATGATCTTCAGGGGATTAGTGTTAGGTTTTTGTAAGGGGGGTTTGGGTTAGATTAGGGGTATGTGGGTGGTGGGTTTTAATGTTGGGGGGGGGTTGTATTTTTATTTTACAGGCAAAAGAGCTGAACTTTTTGGGGCATGCCCCCACAAATGGCCCTTTTAAGGGCTGGTAAGGTAAAAGAGCTTTGAAATTTATGTAATTTAGAATAGGGTAGGGATTTTTTTTATTTTGGGGGGGTTTGTTATTTTATTAGGGGGCTTAGATTAGGTGTAAGTAGCTTAAAATTGTTGTAATATTTTTAACATGTTTGTAACTTAATTTTTTATTTTTTGTAACATAGCTTTTTTTATTTTTTGTACTTTAGTTAGTTTATGTAATTGTATTTCATTGTAGTTCTTTGTAGGTAGTTTATTTAGTTAATTTAATGATAGTGTAGTATTAGGTTTAATTGTAACTTAAGTTAGGATTTATTTTACAGGTAATTTTGTATTTCTTTTAGCTAGGTAGTTATTAAATAGTTAATAACTATTTAATAACTATTCTAACTAGCTAAAATAAATACAAAGTTACCTGTAAAATAAATATAAATCCTAAGATAGCTATAATATAATTATTAATTACATTGTAGCTATCTTAGGGTTTATTTTACAGGTAAGTATTTATTTTTAAATAGGAATAATTTATTAAAGTATAGTGTAGTGTTAGGTGTAATTGTAACTTAGGTTAGGATTTATTTCACAGGTACATTTCTCTTTATTTTAGCTAGGTAAGCTATTAAATAGTTAATAACTATTTAATAGCTATTGTACATGGTTAAAATAAATTGAAAGGTACCTGTAAAATAAAAAAAAATCCTAAGATAGCTAGAATATAATTATTATTTATATTGTAGCTATATTAGGGTTTATTTTAAAGGTAAGTATTTAGTTTTAAATAGGATTCATTTAGATAATAAGAGTTAATTTATTTAGATTTATTTAATTAATATTTAAGTTAGGGGGGCGTTATGGTTAGGGTTAGACTTAGGTTTAGGGGTTAATACATTTATAAGACTTGCGGCGGGGTCTAGGAGCGGCGGTTTAGGGGTTAATACATTTATAAGACTTGCGGCGGGGTCTAGGAGCGGCGGTTTAGGGGTTAATACATTTATAAGACTTGCGGCGGGGTCTAGGAGCGGCGGTTTAGGGGTTAATACATTTATAAGACTTGCGGCGGGGTCTAGGAGCGGCGGTTTAGGGGTTAATACATTTATAAGACTTGCGGCGGGGTCTAGGAGCGGCGGTTTAGGGGTTAATACATTTATAAGACTTGCGGCGGGGTCTAGGAGCGGCGGTTTAGGGGTTAGTAACTTTATTTAGTTGCGGGGGCCTCCGGGGGCGCCGGTATAGGGGGTAGAACAGTGTAGTTTAGTGTGAGTGCTTAGTGACAGGCTAGCAATAAAGCTGGGAAAAAGCCGAAGGGCAGCGAGATCGGATGAGTGATAACTGTCACAGTCCGCTGCTCATCGCCCCGCGGCTTTTTGACAGCTTTATTTGATAACTTAGGCGAACGTATTCAAGGTCCGCGGCGGCGAAGGTAGGCGAGCTTAGGTGGACGTATTGGGCCGGCGAAGCCAGAAAAGTAGACGGCTTGATAAGTAGCCCCCATTATATATATATAAAATGCTTGGGACTGGAATAGTTTGGATTTGGGAATATTTGCATCTTTAAAATGCCCCTGTTTCCGCGCGACCCTTCAGGTCTAAACACCGCTGCTCCATAACTTGCCCGCCTGCTCGGAGGCTGTGGATATTATTCCGCCCGATCCAATACGATCGGGCTGATTGACACCCCCTGCTAGTGGCCAATTGGTGGCGAATCTGCAGGGGGCGGCATTGCACAAGCAGTTCACAAGAACTGCTTGTGCAATGATAAATGCCGACAGCGTACACTACATCGTATCATGTCCGCTCGCATTTTCATAAATCGGCCCCCAAGTGTAAACAACAATATGTTATGTCATTTAGGCAATATTTAAATGTCATAATACAGCTTATACATGCAACTAATACTTTTGTGACTTATTTTAAAAAGTTTGGATTTTAGAATAAGCTTGGATTTTGGAATTTTCGGTTTTGAGAATGTGTACCTGTATTATGAAAACAGCACGTTTTATAGCAGAACGAACCAATCCCATTTAGCATTTCCATTTTGCTAGCTCCTAAAGTTCTTAGACTTAATTACTCACCATAAGGACAGAATTCTGTATTTTATACTATAAATATCCATCCCTGGTACTTTAACCAATCATTCCTAAAGGCTGGTCCTGTTCATATCTTTGTGTTCTGACCTTCTAATATCTCTCTGACCAGCGCTTGCCTCCAATACAGCATTCAATCCTGTAATATGTTTGAGGGCTGTTATCTTACCCTCCTCAATAAACATCTTAGGCACCCCATCAAAGCTGAGCACAAATTAAAATGCTTGTTAAGAAACTCATACTAACCACATACAGTATGTTTATTAAGTGAACACAAGTGATAGATTAAGCCAGACCTCAGTATAACATTAATGAAAGATCTGCAATGCAAACACTAGTGTCCTTAACTAAATAAATGTGGAATGATCTAAAATGAACAGTCTCTTAAGAAAAATATACTGGAAATCTGATCTGGATAAATGAGAGAGGAAGCAAGGTCTAAGTGATTAAATAAGGTATGGTGTTGCCACTGACACACACGTCACATAAATTCCTTGTTTGCATGATGGATGGTCCTAGATACATGGTGGAAGGAGCCTTGCTTCCTTAATCCGTACAAAACAATAAATTGCAGGGCACCCTGTCACCTACAAGTGACGCTGGCTGGGCAGAGGTCTCGGCAGTTGGACAGATTAATGTGTAGCAGGAAACATTTTGTATCAGAGGTGCTAGCTGGAGTGACACACAATTCATTTTGATTTCAGATTGATTAATCTCCATTCTGATTGGCACAATATGGAAATTTAGCCCTTGAGCAGCAAACTTGCATTACAAATGTTGCATACTGGACTTTGATAGATGGGTTAAAACTTCATGGTCAAGTTTTCTGATAGTAAAAAAAAACAGAGGAACTCTCTATTTTTAGTCTATTTAGATGATTGTCATTAATAACTCTTTCTCTGCTTGCAAGTATGCGCCTGTTACTGCTTATGTTTGCATGATTAGCAACGGATACACATAGTATATGCCGCTTACTGTTGAATTATACAGGGCATGAGATTAATTTATCATGGGTTGTGTGCTGATATACAGAATAATTAGATGACATTTCTACCTACCTGTGCTTAGTGAGGATACCACTAACATGCACTAACGTTTGCCCACTATTAGGTATATATTTGCTTAGGAAGAACCTTTACAATCCCCATTACAGTTTCATATTGCATAGAGGTCAATAAATGTACAGTTATAAGAGGTGTTTTATAAATTGTATCACATGGGATGCCAGTAGGTTGCCCCTCAGAGTCAGGGTATCTCTAGGTACTGCATTCATTAGCCCTGTGCTCAGGAATATGGACCAGACATACATCGCACAATATATACTCTAGGTACAGCATTCATTAGCCCTGTGCTCAGGAATATGGACCAGACATACACCGCACAATATATACTCTAGGTACTGCATTCATTAGCCCTGTGCTCAGGAATATGGACCAGACATACTCCGCACAATATATACTCTAGGTACTGCATTCATTAGCCCTGTACACAGGAATATGGACCAGACATACATCGCACAATATATACTCTAGGTACTGCATTCATTAGCCCTGTGCACAGGAATATGGACCAGACATACACCGCACAATATATACTCTAGGTACTGCATTCATTAGCCCTGTACACAGGAATATGGACCAGACATACATCGCACAATATATACTCTAGGTACTGCATTCATTAGCCCTGTACACAGGAATATGGACCAGACATACACCGCACAATATATACTCTAGGTACTGCATTCATTAGCCCTGTGCACAGGAATATGGACCAGACATACACCGCACAATATATACTCTAGGTACTGCATTCATTAGCCCTGTACACAGGAATATGGACCAGACATACACCACACAATATATACTCTAGGTACTGCATTCATTAGCCCTGTACACAGGAATATGGACCAGACATACATCGCACAATATATACTCTAGGTACTGCATTCATTAGCCCTGTGCACAGGAATATGGACCAGACATACACCGCACAATATATACTCTAGGTACTGCATTCATTAGCCCTGTGCACAGGAATATGGACCAGACATACACCGCACAATATATACTCTAGGTACTGCATTCATTAGCCCTGTACACAGGAATATGGACCAGACATACACCGCACAATATATACTCTAGGTACTGCATTCATTAGCCCTGTGCACAGGAATATGGACCAGACATACACCGCACAATATATACTCTAGGTACTGCATTCATTAGCCCTGTGCACAGGAATATGGACCAGACATACACCGCACAATATATACTCTAGGTACTGCATTCATTAGCCCTGTACACAGGAATATGGACCAGACATACATTGCACAATATATACTCTAGGTACTGCATTCATTAGCCCTGTGCACAGGAATATGGACCACGCATACATCGCACAATATATACTAAATGTAGTTATAAATAAATATGATCCATGGCTCATACTAATCCAGATTAGATTGTAAGAGATATAAGAATTTCTCTTCAGGACCATGGACAGCCTAGGTGTGTAAAATAATTTATGGATGTAGCCTGAGCGCCTCAACTAGAAGTGGGCTAGGATGTGAATAGGTAGTACACGTGTATTTATTAATGACAATAAATGTTGACAGTTAAAACAATTAAAACAATAATTAAAACAAAAGTTTAAAACCATAAATAATATGCAAAGGTACCTATGTGGAATATTCAAATAGTACATTAACATGGATCCATGTTTATCAACATACAAAAAAAGACTGGTAAAATGTGACAGCAGACAATCTTGATAATAATTAGGGATGGGCGAATGTTTCTAAAAATTCGAAATTTAAAACGAATTTTTATACATTTGTTCGTTCGAATCGAATTTCGAATGTTTATATAACATTCTAACATTCTATTTTTCTAGTCTACAACTGTGTTTAATAAATGTAATATTCAAATTCGAATGCTATATTCGAATTCGAATGTCACATTCGAATTTGAAATAGTATTTCTAGTCTAATACTGTGTTTTATAAATGTAATATTCGAATTTGAATGTGACATTCGATTCGAATGTGATATTTGATTCAAATGTGACATTTGAAATATTGTTTCTAGTCTACAATTGTGTTTTTTAATAATCAAATTCGAATGTGACATTCGAAAACTGTAAATAACATTTGAAAATCAAATTTTTAAGAATATTTGTTCTTATCAACATTCTATTACGTAAATCGAATTTCTACAATAACATTCATTCTAACATTCGAATTCGGATATAAACACATTCGCCCATCCCTAATAATAATATGCGAATAAAAGCTATATATACATATATGGAAAAAGTACCACTAAAGAAAGTACCACTAAAGCGGTACTACACCACCTTGGTAAGCGCCCAGCGGGGTCTTGGCCGTGGTGTAGTGAGAAGTCATAAATTGTTCCTATCAGTTGAGTGTAATTTGTAATCCCAGGTTCAGTTAAAATATGATGTAGAATTTCCAAGGGTATACTTAGGTAGAGTCCCAATATAGTTATGTTATAGATGATCCCTCATTAGTGATGGTGTAGGGAAAAAAAAGGGGATGTGAGTGAAAGCTCAAAAAATAGTGCAAAATAGTGAAGAAAAAAAAAGTATAATCCTTCAACAAAGGATAAAAATACAAAAATGTAAAAATGTAAAATAGCAGAAATTGCCAAAAGATGCCATTGATAAAAAGAGATGAAAAAATGTTTTGAAGTTAGGATAAATACATTCGTAGGTGCAATATAAGTCTAAGTGATGAAAGTTAGTGAATGAAAAATGATTCTCAAGGTTCAGTTGGGTGTTGCGAGATTATTGCAGCTGGGTGCTGCAGGGTTAGTGCTGCGACCACAGGTGGAAATCTAGAGATTTTAGTGGAGGTTCTGCTCCTAGCTGGATTAATCTGTGAAAGATTTGCTCCTAGCTGGATTTATCTGTGAAAGATCTGCTCCTAGCTGGATTCATCTGTGAAAGATCTGCTCCTAGCTGGATTTATCTGTGAAAGATCTGCTCCTAGCTGGATTCATCTGTGAAAGATCTGCTCCTAGCTGGATTTATCTGTGAAAGATCTGCTCCTAGCTGGATTCATCTGTGAAAGATCTGCTCCTAGCTGGATTAATCTGTGAAAGATCTGCTCCTAGCTGGATTTATCTGTGAAAGATCTGCTCCTAGCTGGATTTATCTGTGAAAGATCTGCTCCTAGCTGGATTTATCTGTGAAAGATCTGCTCCTAGCTGGATTAATCTGTGAAAGATCTGCTCCTAGCTGGATTAATCTGTGAAAGATCTGCTCCTAGCTGGATTTATCTGTGAAAGATCTGCTCCTAGCTGGATTCATCTGTGAAAGATCTGCTCCTAGCTGGATTAATCTGTGAAAGATCTGCTCCTAGCTGGATTCATCTGTGAAAGATCTGCTCCTAGCTGGATTCATCTGTGAAAGATCTGCTCCTAGCTGAATTCATCTGTGAAAGATCTGCTCCTAGCTGGATTTATCAGATGCTTGGCCAACGCGTTTCGGCCTCTCACAGGCCTTGAAAAAGAGACAGCTAGAGGTCAAGGCAGCCGGAGCATATAGGATTGCACAGGCGCTAGGTATATATTCCATCAATCCTTGTGTAAAATAATTTAGCAGATGTCTTCAGTAAATAAGGATATACATTTAATTGTAAAAGCAATGAGCTTAGGGGTGGAACTACCATCTATGCCGCAGGTGCGGGGGCATTAGGCCAAAGTGCTGGGGGACCCATAGTAGCAGTCTATACAGAGGAATGTGCACCAGTCAAATGCAGGGGAGCTTTTTATTAGTGCAAGTTGCAGGTCTATCTATCTATCTGTCTTTCTATCATCTATCTATCTATCTATCTATCTATCTATCTATCTATCTATCTGTCTGTCTGTCTGTCTGTCTGTCTTTCTATCTATCTATCTATCTATCTATCTATCTATCTATCTATCTACCTATCTATCTATCTATCTATCTATCTATCTGTTTATCTATCTGTTTATCTATCTGTCTATCTATCTGTCTATCTGTCTGTCTATCTATCTATCTATCTATCTATCTATCTATCTATCTATCTGTCTGTCTGTCTGTCTATCTATCTATCTATCTGTCTGTCTATCTGTCTATCTAGTTATCTATCCATCTAGTTATCTATCATCTATCTATCATCTATCTATCTATCTATCTATCTGTCTATCTATCTATCTGTCTATCTACCTATTCTCTCCACCTGCTGATAAATGTTTCTTTGACAATTTCAGGTTCCACCTTTGTTGATAGCTGTTTCTCTCTGGCTTCCATATAATAGTTAATATTAGTGATGTCACATCCCACTAGGCATGGCGCCTATAGAGCACTTATAGAGAATCTTGCATTTCAGATGAAGTGTTACATATAGCACACAAACGCAACAGCTATGTTTGAGTGCAGAATAACAAATTTGTCCTTGTAGGTGTGGAGCAGATATGAAGTGGGTAAAAGTATCAGGGTTGGTTTGGGTGTGGGTTTTTCAGTTGGGGATTAGTTTGTGGTTTGAGTTATGATAAGGAGTTTGCACTGGGTGAGGGGTACTGGCAAAGGGTTATTCTGTAGTGTGTGGGGGGGGGGGGATTTTGTTGGACCATTAAATGTAGATGGCAGTTAAATTTAAACCACCCTAGTGTTTATAAACCACCACCAGTGAAAATGATTTTGCATTTGGATGACATTTGTCTATATCCTTTTCAATGAGAAAATTAGAAATCACCTCTAAATAAGAAGCCACAGAGCTTTCAATTGCTTTCCTGAAACTCATTACGGAGATTGTGGAACAGATCTGAATGTAGCCGCTCACAGCCTCAGCAAGTGTACTGTTTAGTGGTATTATATCAGCTTGTCATAGTGTGACCATTTGTAAAGACTATGGGGTAGATTTAACAAGCCCAGCGTTTTAGGCTCGCCTGAAACGGAAGTGAAGCAACAGACGCAATCATACGATCGGGATGATTGACAGCCCCTGCTAGCAGCCGATTGGCTGACGGTGAGCAGGAGGCGGCATTGCACAAGCATTTCACTAGAAATGCTTGTGCAATGTTAAATACCGACAGTGTATGCTGACTGGCGGACATGATTCGCTACAGGCTGCATGTGTGACCTTTAGGATCTTCTTGCATGATAGGATGAATGTGTGTTCATGTGGTCCTGACATTGAGCTAAGTTTGTGGATGCTTTTTAGGATTCCGAGGGGTCTCATGTTAGCAATTCATTCACCTCTCTTTCCTAGCTAATTGCCAGTGGGTGTTCCTGCCATTAACATATATAGTTGTGCTAAATGGCTCTAAACATGATATCCTGCACAGCAGCGGAGAACCGCTAGCAACACGGAAAAACAATCATTACAAACGCAACATGTTTGTTAATATATCTCATTTTTAACTATTTGTTTTATTATGTTAAAGTTATGTACAGTAACTGGATAGATTGGAGTTTGGCTTCACAATCTCGCAGGCGCAAACGAAGAGCTGACCATTGGCATTCCAGGACATGTGGTTGGGATGTGAGAATTATCTTATCTCACCGTCATGTCTCACTATGTCAAAACAGACAAGGTTATCTAATTCCTAGTTTTATTTTATTTCCCTTGGCCTTTTTTCTAGTTTTATTTTGTTAATATGTTAGAGTGGACTGTTTTATAGATGTTGTATTTTCTTTTTTTTATTATTCATTTATTTTGTAAAGTTTTTAAAAAAACATTTTAGTGATGCCGGTATGCTTGACAATGTAAATTGTTTTATGTTGAAGGAAGTTAACACCTCCATGATAGACACAGTTCCACTGATTTCAAATAGCTGATCTTGGCACTTGTTGCCCTGGCAAAGGGAGGGTACAAAACTTTATGAACATCACAATTTTTGAGGAAGATAAAAACTTCACAAACATGTTTTAATAAATCTAGGCCTCTTTCTATGTAATAGAGTGTGTGTGACCTATCTGTATTTTATTATTATTATTCTTTATTTATAAAGCGCCAACAGATTCTGCAGCGCTGCCCATGGGTACAAAGATAATAGTACATTGGAGAAACAATACAATAAATGACAACGTCTTACAGACAGATACAGGGGGCATTGAGGGTCCTATTCCCGTGGAAACTTACAATCTAGATGGGTAGGAGGATGGGAAACAGGAGGTGGGGACTGCAGAGGTGAGAATGATATTAGTGAGGAGATAGATGAGGGTAACTGTTAGTTAAGTGAAGTTAGTTTGTTAATTAGTCAGTGATAAGCTTCCCTGAACAAAAAGGGAGCATTTAAAGGAAAAGAGGTTAGGGGAAAGTCTGACAGCTCGAGGAAGTGCGTTCCAGAGGGTTGGTGCCGCATGAGAGAAGTCCTGTAGTCTAGCATGGGAGGAGGTGATGGTAGAGAATGCAAGGAGCAGGTCATTGTTGGACCTTAGGGGGTGGGCTGGAGTATATTTGTTGATGAGTGAGGACAGGTAAGGTGGGACAGCATTGGTGAGGGCTTTGTAGGTCAGGGTGAGACCTACAAAAGTATAAGTGTAAAATTTAGGCTAAGGCCCCCATTTATCAAATTAAAGGCAGACAAAGTTCCCAACTAGAGAACCGGTACGCCGGTAATTGTGAAAAATGGGCAGCAGATACAGTACATCTGCTTCTCACATTTATCATGCACAATGACCAATTTGCGTGGAAGCAGGATCCGCCAATGTCCCTGAACAAATGAGTTTTTGCATGCACTGAGCTTGCCCCACAAAGGTTACAAAGCAACGCCTACTTCTTAATAATTGTATGAGCCAGTATTTTATATCAAAAACAAAGTTTTCCATTTAGTTTCCTTTTGCATATGTTATGTGTTTTCTATGTTCTGTGTACTTTACATTCATTACTATAACCTCCATCTGGCACATCAGGGTTATATAATGCTAGCCTGATTTCTGACTCATGTAACGGTCTTGTCCAAATTTGCTAGGGACATGAAACCATTTTTTTTTAGGATTCAGATAAAACATGCCATTTTAAACTCTGTTACAATTTACTTGTAATCTGCTTCATTCCCGTGATATCCTTTGCTGAAGGAGCAGCAATGCATTACTGAGAGCTACCTGAACACATCTAGTCAGCCAATCACAAAAGACAAATTTGTGGCAGGCACCAATCACCAGCTAGCTCCCACTTGTGTAGGCTGTGAACATATTATTTTTCAAAAATGGACACCAAGAGAACAAAGTACATTTGAAAATAGAAGTGAAACTAAAAGTGTCTGAAAATAAGATGCTCTATCTGAATCATGCAAGTTTAATTGTGACTTTCCTGTTCTTTGCCTAAGGTTGGTGTTGCTTATACAAAGAAAAAAAGTGATCATGATTCAGATAGGGCATGTCATTTTAAACAACTTTCCAATTTACTTTTATCATCAAATTTGCTTTGTTCTCTTGGTATTCTTTGTTGAAAGCTTAACCTAGGTAGTCGCTAATTTTTAAGCCTGCTAGCTGATTGCATTTGACATTTACAGCTAGCGGGCGCTAGTTCATGTGTGCCATATAGATATCATTGTGCTCACACCCATGGAGTTATTTATGAGTCAGCGCTGATTGGCTAAAATGCATGTCTGTCAAAAGAACTGAGATAAGGGGCAGTCTGATGAGGCATAGATACAAGGTAATCACAGAGGTACAAAGTATATTAATATAACTGAGATAAGGGGGCAGTCTGCAAAGGGTTAGATACAGGGTAATCACAGAGGTAACACGTATATTAATATAACTGAGATAAGGAGCAGTCTGCAGAGGCTTAGATACAAGGTAATCACAGAGGTAAAAAGTATATTAATATAACTGAGATAACGGTCAGTCTGCAGAGGCTTAGATACAAGGTAATCACAGAGGTAAAAAGTGTATTAATATAACTGAGATAAGGAGCAGTCTGCAGAGGCTTAGATACAAGGTAATCACAGAGGTAAAAAGTATATTAATATAACTGAGATAAGGGGCAGTCTGTTGAGGCATAGATACAAGGAAATCACAGAGGTAAAAAGTGTATTAATATAACTGAGATAAGGAGCAGTCTGCAGAGGCTTAGATACAAGGTAATCACAGAGGTAAAAAGTATATTAATATAACTGAGATAAGGTGCAGTCTGCAGAGGCTTAGATACAAGATAATCATAGAGGTAAAAAGTATATTACTATAACTGAGATAAGGGGCAGTCTGCAGAGGCTTAGATACAGGGTAATCACAGAGGTAAAAATTATATTAATATAACTGAGATAAGGTGCAGTCTGTAGAGGCTTAGATATAAGTTAATCACAGAGGTAAAAATTATATTAATATAACTGAGATAAGGCGCAGTCTGCAGAGGCTTGATACAAGATAATCACAGAGGTAAAAAGTATATTAATATAACTGAGATAAGGGTCAGTCTGCAGAGGCTTAGATACAAGGTAATCACAGAGGTAAAAAGTGTATTAATATAACTGAGATAAGGAGCAGTCTGCAGAGGCTTAGATACAAGGTAATCACAGAGGTAAAAAGTATATTAATATAACTGAGATAAGGAGCAGTCTGTTGAGGCATAGATACAAGGTAATCACAGAGGTAAAAAGTTTATTAATATAACAGTGTTGGTTGTGCAAAACTGGGGAATGGGTTATAGGGATTATCTGTCTTATTAAACAATAACAATTCTGGAGTAGACTGTCCCTTTAATAGTATCTAATACTTTGACAAATAAAAGTAAATTGCTCTTCTGATGTTATATTTTGTTTATTAAGCTCTTGGGCAGGTTCTCATTAAAGGGACATGATACTCAAACAAACATGTTCTTTGTTGTATCTAAAGGAATATTTAAAAATGTATTTAAGTGTTTTTTGTATTTTTGTTGTTGTCCTGTTTATTTATATAAATGGAGTGACTCAGTTGCACACAATCATGTATTTATTTTTGTTAATGTGTAACTGTGGCTTTCTCACATGAATGGCAGAAAATATAGAGAATGTGTGTTAGAAACTGGTGCTGTTATATTTCCCTGCTCTGTAGCAATGTAAAGTTATGTGTACAAGCTACTATATGAGATATATGGGCCGTGCCTCTGACCCCTTCCCACCTCGCCCTATGTGTGTCATGCACTATAACTCTTGTTATTAGAAGTGGTTATATTAATAGAGGCAGCTCTGGGCCCCAGCCTAGGACACTCTGTCATTTTAAATGAAACAATATAGCTGGCTTGTTTAGTCTCTTTGTGTTGTTTGTCAAAAGGCAAAGGTGTCAACAGTGTTGCACAGTTTAATAAAGGTTAAACAGCTGGGCCAAATAAAAAGTACCAAGCTCTACATACAAGGCCTTCTCAACATAAGTGACCCTATACTGGGACCATCCACCAAGAAGGGCTTGATAAAGTTACAGATGAATAAATACAGTACAGACACCAATATTCTATTAAACCTAACATGTTTAACCTCATTTCTGAACAGATTATAAGATAAAGGGTCATATTTACACAGTGCAACAAGATGATCACAATCTAGTGTTTGATAATTAACTGCAACAGATGAGCTGTCTTAACGTTTGACAACCTCAATGTCAGCAGTTTTCATTATTTATCAGAGGCACTTTTTACTTATTGTTTTGGTGAAATATGGTCCTAAACATACAGTAACATATGATGTTTTGTGATCAGTAATGAATGACACAGTTACTGGGCCAGTTTTCTCTTAGCAAATTCCACAGCTAAAAGACTAAATACCCCAAACGTTTTGGAATGGACAAAACACTCTGACATTACCCCCACCGTCATAGTGAATGATAATGTCATACAACAAATACAAACAATTATTGCTTGATCGATTAAAGTTAAAAAAATAATAAGCACTTTTACACTAAGAAACATTCTTAAAATTGATAACCCAAAAGACACATACATACATGTAGCCCAGCAGAATCTGTTGGCGCTCTACGAATAACTGATAATAATACTGTATCTGGATAGTTTGGGAGCACAATAGGTTAATTGTACGCATCTTACCTATTAGCATCACTAGATACTAATAAAAGGGATCAACAAACACACAGGTCCTTCACCCTGTGAAGTAATCACTGAACCTCGCCATTTTGTTTGTCCGCAATCCTGTGCATTTCATTTTTGTTTATGAAATTGAAAGATTACCAGTGCAGATAACTATTTTTGTGTTTTAATAATGTAACAATTTCAATCTTTGGGGTTATTAACAGCAGAAGCATTTTGGGATTACGATCACTGGAAAAACACACTGACAATAACAACCAAAGTTCAGAAATCAAGCACAAGATACATTCCCCTAATTTCTCCAATTTAAAGAAGCTTGTTGGGTCCTTTTTCCAACGCAACTTGCATGTATCTGTTGCTGATCTCTGCGTTTATAGGGCCAATGATTAGTAGGCGCACAGTGTGTGCATAGAGCATACCTACCAATCAGCGTCCATGTGAGCTTCGCTGGAAGCGTGTATGTGTCGCTGGTTTCGGCATAAAAGTAATGGCTGTAGCACAAACTGCTGTACTGTAGTATTGACAATTATATACCTTTAAAAAACAATATATAGTAATTTATGTCTGCCTCTAATTAGTCACAGCAGATGAGATAAGATAAGCAAGAGACAAATCAGTAGAAGTTGTGCTAACAAACGAACCTGTTCTTGTCATCTACTCCCCTGGCAGTAACCGCTAGCTTTTATGACTCTTAGATCCATGTTTTCACTAAACTAATAAAACATTTTAGGAATCAAAATAGTGAACTGGATGAATGAACTGAGTGAATGTAAAAGCAGGTGATATTTTGTGAATTTCCATATAGGATAACTTTTGCTAGAGCTTTCGTATGTTTTTTGTTGTTTTTTATTTTTGCTATGTTGAGTGAGTTTGGACAGAGGTTTGGACAATGGTAGGAACACGCATACATAAAGGTTTCAACTATGCATTTACTGTAAATATTTCACATTCCTTTGTTCTGTGGGTTTTAGGGTTTTTTTCCTCCTTTTTTCCCCCATTGACTTTTATTGGGGAATACAAGAACATGCACGCAATATTCTAAGTTTGGCTTTTGCGCTCGTTGGGTTATCGAGCAAGTGAGCGAAAACGGTTTACTTTCAACTCATAATACGAGCGCAACCCCACGTGAAATAAAATCTAACTTCGTGCAGTTAACGATTGAGCGGGAGCTCTCCACTGGTAATCCGGCCCTTTATCTTGTGATTTTACATTCTTAACTGCTATTGAAAACATATAGGTATAAAATCCTAAGTGTTGATGTCTTGGGAGGGTGAACTGATGCTAAAATTAGAACAATAAAGCTTGGGTTTTAAATGTTTAGGAAATAATTACTCCAGTGCTGCTATTTACTATTTTAACCATGAAAATGACACAAAAATGTATTTTTAATTTTTTTGCATTTAATTTGGTGGTATTTTTCTATAAAATATTTTCTAAAATTGCTTGGTCTGCTGAAAAAAACAGGTATAATATGTGTGGCTACCTCACAGAAAATGTTTTTTGTATATGTAAATAACTACAAACACCTCTAGCACAGGGGTTTTTAAAAAATATCTTAGCAGCTAAAGGGTTGAACCACAGTTGACTTGCATAATGAAAGAATGCATAACAAAAAGGCAATGCAATAAAACTTCATTTAAATTTCAAACACGCAATCAATTTTTTTCTGACATGTTTCAACATTTCTACTCATTTCGCTTTCCACTGTATCATGTTACTGCCACATAAATATATATATATAATCTCTCCGTAAAAGTCAGCACTCACAGGATTCTCAAACGTCATAAAACGTAGCTTTTAATTTACAACATGCACGTTTTCGATGCTCAGCAGGGATGTTTTTCAAATAAAAAACTAGTAACAGCAGATTTCTGAGACTGGCTTTATTTTAGCAGACTAATTATACTCACATTGATGTTGTTCAGTAAATAACACAGGCTGGTCGCTATGAATTAACCCTAACTGCGATCTAAGTGCTGACTTCATCCTTCATACTTAAATGAGCCATGACCTTGACTTAATGGATGGCCCAACCCCCCAGGAGTTAAACCTAACTGAGACCTAATTACTAACTTAATTTTGTAACCACAATTAACCCTGACCTCAACCTCTCTCCACCTTATTTAGCCCTAATGTCTGACTTTATCCTCACCTCTATTATTCTATTCTTTTATTCCTATTCACTGTAAGGGCCTTCCATAGGTAACTCCCGTTAAGTCTAAAAGCATCCACATGACTCTCCCATTAGTAACCAGTCCTGTTTTAATTTATCCAATATTTATATCAGTACCCATTGGTGTAGGATCTAGCCCGCTGTTTTCCCTCTGATTATGACAATAGCAGGTCGCAGAGAATCAAACAAACATTTCCTCTCTTACTCAATCAATGGCTGTTACATAGAAACAAATTCACTACTTCCCATCTGTCACTCACAATAGCAGCTCCCACAGAAGCTATCCTACTGTTTACACAATTCAGCTTGTCCTTACGCCCATGCTCTATGCCTGAGTGGGCTATATCCTATGCATCTTTAGTTTATAATAGATGGATTTGTGTTCCCAGTGTTACCTCTTTCACTAGACACATGGGCCGAGCAGCACCATTCTAGCCAAAATACTATTTTGGGACTCCTGAACCCTCTGTAATCCCAGGTTTACTGGTAGAGCTCTGACAACGTATTGAAACAAACCTGAATTTACCAGTAGGTTGCACTATTGTTATTTTACAGCCAGAAACAGCTTCACTTCAAACATTTTAATTAACTCTTCACTTACTGCAACCCAGTTTGTACCTGGCATGAGACCATATGTTCACCATCTGTGTAATCCAGCACACAGAGGGACGCAGACTCATCAAGATGTTTAAGTGGCTATACAGAATGCTTAAAGCTGCATACTCACAGACTAATGTTTCCCGCACCATTCATTGCTGAAGTGTCTGCTTCCTAGTATGACTATTGAATGTGTATATATGACTAGCTCTGGCTGGGACAAATGCAGGAAGCATTGGGATGGTGACATTTGTAATAGAATAACATGGGAGATTTAAAGGGATATAACACACACACAAAGACACACACACATATATACAAACAAACAAATACGCACACACAGACATAGGGCCAGGTTACAAGTGGTGCTTTATTTAATGCTTTAGCTCATTCAAACAACACTGGAAGTAAACTTTAACCCTTTGAGTGCTAAGCATTTTCCCACCTGGGTGCTAATATTTTCTAAGGTTTTTTTAATTTATTTAATTTTTGAAAAAACTTTTTTTTACTTGTTTTATTGTTTTTACAGACCCCCAATACACTGTTGGACAGGTTAGGCGATTACCTTTCCAACACTGGGTCTTTGGGGTCTGTAGCTGCTTAGATGCCTGAGATACAGGCTTCTAAGCAGCATGCCCCCTCCTCCTATACTTAACATTGTTAAGTATAAATAAAGTTGCAAGGTGACGTCATCACGTTATTGCGCGTGACGTCACCGTGCATCACGTGAAGCCCCGGCGATGCCTGTCACTCTACAGGCAACGATCGCTGGGGTGGGAGCTGTTAGGAGCCCCCATTAGCACCAGAGTGAGAAACTCTGTGACGGCTCAGAGCCGTCATTAGTACTCAAAGGGTTAAAAAATGCAAGGGTTACTCTTTGCATTACAAGTTGAAAGTAAATTGTTTGTGCGCAAGCAAAACCCACATTTTTTCTTTCATGATTCAGACAGAGCAGCAATTTTAAGCAACTTACTAATTTACTCCTATTATCATTTTTTTCATTCTCTTTCTATCTTTATTTGAAAAAGAAGGCATCTAAGCTTTTTTTTGTTCAGTACTCTGGACAGTACTTTGTTATTGGTGGATTATTTATATACCAATCAGCAAGAACAACCCAGGTTGTTCACCAAAAATGAGCCAGCATCTAAACTTACATTCTTACATTTCAAATAAAGATACCAAGAGAATGAAGAAAATTTAATAAAAGGAGTAAATAAGAAAGTTGCTTAAAATGTCATGCTCTATCTGAATCACGAAAGAAAAATTTGGGTTCAGTGTCCCTTTAACTCCTTCTCCCCATAGGAGCCTGACCATATTTAATTCAGCACCCTGGATAGTGCTTGCTGATCAGTGGCTATATTTAGTCACCAATCAACAAGCGGTACCCAGGTGATGATCCTAAAATGGGCCGACTCCTAAAGTTCCAGTCCTGCTTTTCAAATTAAGATACCAAGAAAAATTGATAATAGGGATAAATTAGTAAAGTTGCTTAAAATTGCTACACTATCTGAGTCATGAAAGAAAAAATGTGGGTTTAGTGTCCATTTAAACTATGTATTAAGAAATATCCAACAAGTTATATTGATCATTAAATATGAAAGGCGTAGATCAGCTATGAAAATATGTAGCACATATATATGCACATCTAAAGAAATCACAACTGAATGTTAACTATAAAAAATGTCAATGTGTTAAAATATCTTTATCATCTATCCATGTATCTATCAATTTATCTATCTATCATCTATCTATTGATCTATCTATATATATTTCTATCATCTATCTACACATCTATCTATCTATCTATCGGTCAGTATGTCTATATATCTATCTTCAATCTATCTATCTATCTATACATCTATTCATCTATACATCTGTCTGTCTGTCTGTCTATCTATATATCTATATATATGTCTGTCTATCTATATATATGTCGGCCTGTCTATCTATATATTTCTATCATATATCTATTTATCTATCTATCTATCTAACTATCTATCTATATATCTATCTCTCTCTCTCTATCTCTCTATCTATCTATCTATCTATCTGTCTGTCTGTCTCTCTATATGTCTGTTTGTCTGTCTATCTATATCTATCATATATCTATTCTATCTATCTATGTTAAAATATCTTTATCTATCTATCTATATATCTAGCATCTATCTATCTATCTATCTATCTATCTATCTATCTATCTAGCATCTATCTATCTATCTATCTATCTATCTATCTATCTATCTATATATATATATATATATCTAGCATCTATCTATCTAGCATCTATCTATCTAGCATCTATCTATCTATCTATCTATCTATCTATCTATCTATCTATCTGTTATCTATCTACCTCTCTAGTTATCTATCTCTATCCATCACCTTTAGAATATTATATGAACATATTATTAATTGAATTAAACATGTATGTTTTGCTTGTTTAAGCTGTCTACTTGCCTCTATATTATACTGTGGTTTCTTTTGGTGTGAACAGACTGGCTCTGCATGGCTTCCTGTGAACCCGAACGCTCTCATGCTGCTAGATGTCTCCAGGGCTGCTCTTTCAGAAATTAATGGCACTTGTAGTTGCCTTTCATCACTGTTTGTATAGTGAGGACCATTTGAGTGTGTTTAATACATAGAATATGTCACTGCCATGCTGATAACACGACATTCATTTGTAACGGTGGGAGGTAAAACAAAGCTTTTATACGTCCCAGCATGTTCAGTAGATCAGAAAATCATCTCTCTCAGGAACATAGTGTATGACGGTACCTGTGATCTGGCCTCCCTAAGCCCACATCGCACATTGCCAATGAAATCATGTCTGCGTTCCGTCCCAGGATACCCCTCTGTAGAAAACCCGCTTCATACGTTTAACCACTCTCAAAATATGCCAACAAAGGACCAGATTACAAGTGGAGCGCTAAATATTGCTTTTGTGAAAGTGATACTTGCACAGCCCCCACTGAGTTATACCAGCGCACGCTAATATGCGCTGGTATTACAAGTTGACAGCAATGTGAACGCTAGCGTGCGTTCGCATTGCTGTGAAGCATTGAGCTCATGAGAGCGCACTTCCATAGGCTCTATGAGCAGCAAAGGGGGTACGTAGCGCAGCAATTGGTAGCATATATAAATATATACAGTATGTATGATTATATACATATGTATGTATATATACACATATTAGCACAGAAATAAGCATATGCAAATATATTTACAGGGAACACACAGTCTCCATAGACCGCAATGTAAAGGCACTTTTTAGTGCCGTTTTTTTTTATAACACCCCACAGCCGCCAACTTTGCCTTTAAAATACTGCCTAGTGCAGTTTTTTTATTAAAAAATAAAAATGCTACACTTTTTATTTTTTAATAAAATACACTACACCAGGGATCAGCACTTGTAATGGCTGTTTTTTTATTGCATGCCTGAAAAAGACGTGCGATAAATTAGCGCTCCACTTGTAAACTAGCTCTAAACAGTTAAAGAAAACATTCATAGCCATAGGTGACGACAAGCTAAGCAACAGGTAGCAAATTACCCACCACCTTAATATGGCGCGTCTGTAATCTCATCCTATAGATATAGGTAAAAGAGCAATTACAGGTACAGTAAACATCTTGCAATTAAAAGATTTTTCTGCAGCTGTACAAGAAATTAACATATTATTAGGTGTGTGGTTTTTTAATGAATTAATACCTTGCTTGCTGCAATTCTTTTAATATAGCCAAAGTCCACCAACCACTTGCCCTATCGGGAAGAGCCAATGCAAGTTTGTTACTGGAGTAGCTATGGTCATTATGTTAGCAAAACATGATTTGTTTTACATTTCTTATCTTATTAGCTCTGCTGAAGCCAAAAGGACAGACATGTGGCAAGGTTAGCCATGTGCAGTTTCTTATGTGCACTTTGAGTTCTTAGAACTGGAAACCCCAATTTTTCAGAATTAAATTACAGAAAAGGGAGCAAAATAAATGTTTCTTGCAAATGCCTTTTACTTTGCATTGATCTTATCTGTTTAATAAAATGTTAAAAAGAGAGTTAAAATTACACATTTAAATTATAAAACTTGTACAAAAAAATAAACATAATCATCTCAACATCCTATATAATAAAAGGCTGTGTGTTTGTCCGAAGCTGTCATGCGCAGTAGAGACAGCAGAGGACAAACACACCTGGCCTTTGAGTCCTTAGATGATCTGCTGCAGAAGTGGGCGTGGCCGGGCATGAGTGGGGGCGTGGCCGGCACAAAGGGGGCATGGTCAGGCGTGGATGTCTGTGAAGGGGGCGTGGCCGGGCGTGAAGGGGTGTGGCAAAAGAGAGAGCGCAAAAGAGAGGGGGAGAGAGAGCGCAAAAGAGAGGGGGAGAGAGCACAAAAGAGAGGGGGAAGAGAGAGCTCAAAAGAGAGGGGGGGAGAGAGAGAGCAAAAGAGAGGGGGGAGAGAGAGCGCAAAAGAGAGGGGAGAGAGAGAGAGAGCGCAAAAGAGAGGGGGAGAGAGCGCAAAAGAGAGGGGGGAGAGAGAGAGCTCAAAAGAGAGGGGGGAGAGAGAAAGCTCAAATGAGAGGGGGAGAGAGCGAGCAAAAGAGAGGGGGAGGGAGAGAGCGCAAGGGGTGGGACCGCTGTACTGCAAAAAATGGCCTGTGTGAACGGGCTTTAGGACTAGTTCATTTATAATTGTAATTCAGTGTTTGGAGGTTTAAACATCTTAATTATATTATGATTAATTACACAAACGTAATCCATTAATATAATTGGTTAAAGGGACACTGAACCCAATTTTTTTATTTTGTGATTCAGATAGAGCATACAATTTTAAGCAACTTTCTAATTTACTCCTATTATCAAATTTTCTTCATTCTCTTGGTATCCTTATAGTGGAGGACCACTTGTGCCCGGATCGGATGAAGACTTCTGCCCGGATGGGTGAAGACGGCTCAAGGTAGGGTGATATTCAATGGGGTAGTGTTAGGTTTTTTTAAGGGGTGATTGGGTGGGTTTTAGAGTAGGGTTGGGTGTGTGGGTGGTGGGTTTTAATGTTGGGGGGGTTGTATTTCTTTTTTACAGGTAAAAGAGCTGATTACTTTGGGGCAATGCCCCGCAAAAGGCCCTTTTAAGGACTATTTGTAATTTAGTATAGGGTAGGGAATTTTATTATTTTGGGGGGCTTTTTTATTTTATTAGGGGGCTTAGATTAGGTGTAATTAGTTTAAACTTCTTGTAATTTTTTTTTATTTTCTGTAATTTAGTGTTTGCTTGTTTTTGTACCATAGTTTATTTTATTTAATTTTATTTAATTTTAGCTAATTGTAGTTAATTAATTTAATTAATTTAATGATAGTATAGTGTTAGGTGTAATTGTAACTTAGGTTAGGTTTTATTTTACAGGTAAATTTGTAATTATTTTAACTAGGTAGCTATTAAATAGTTAATAACTATTTAATAACTATTTTACATAGTTAAAATAAATACAAAGTTGCCTGTAAAATAAAAATAAATCCTAAAATAGCTACAATGTAATTATTAATTATATTGTATCTATCTTAGGGTTTATTTTATAGGTAAGTATTTAGTTTTAAATAGGAATAATTTAGTTAATAATAGTAATATTATTTAGATTTATTTAAATAATATTTAAGTTAGGGGGTTGTTAGGCTTAGGGTTAGACTTAGGTTTAGGGGTTAATAACTTTATTATAGTGGCGGCGACGTTGGCGGCGGCAGATTAGGGGTTAATACATTTAATAGCCTATGTGGGCTATGGCGGTTTAGGGGTTAATACTAGAATAGGTTAATTCAGGTGTGGGCTATAGCGGTTTAGGGGTTAATAATTTAATTATTACTTGCAGTGTGGGCTATGGTGGTTTAGGGGTTAACAGAGTTTATTAGTTATTGCAGTGGGGGATTGCGGTTGACAGGTAGATAGACATTGCGCATGCGTTAGGTGTTAGTTTATTTTTGCAGGCATTTTCAGGAGTTACGGTGCTCCCATACTCAGCGCAAGGCCTGCTATGGCTGCCTTTTATGGCAAGGTGAATATGGAGTAAGATTTCTCCATTTTCGCCATGTAAGGCCTTGCGCTGGATATTGGGTACCGATTTACGACGCGGTCCCATGTTAGCCTATGGGAGTAAAAATTGTGAGCGACAGGTGAAATATACGGCCGTAACTTGTATGCTACGCCGTATATGTAATACCAAAATCGCCCAAAATCTGGCGTCACCGGCTTTTGCGGGCGACGACCTATATGTAATGCAGGCCCTGAGGTTTAAGGTGTTAGAAATATAAAGTTGTAATCAGACATTTGTTATGGCTGATTAATTATTAAGTTTGCGCTCCTTTTGCGGGCGTGCTATAATTTAGCGCTCCACTAAGCCCTAAATGCTTAATATTAAAGGAACATTAAAGGGACATTAAACAATTTGAAATAGTAATATAAAATGATTTATCGTATATATATATATATATATATAGTTATTACAATGCAGCTTACATCTAATTAACTGCTAATAGAAGTTTGATCATTCTGAAGACACAAGTGACAGCAGCATAATTATTCTGGTAGCTATTGTGACACACGTATGATCTAGCCCTGCTTTTCCCCCTGATATTTCAGATATATACTTTGTTACTAAATCAGTGAATTACCCTTCCTATCTTTAGTGCATTGCGTAGAGTTCAGAGAGAATAGTATTATCTCTGATAAGTTATGAGTATGGATAACAGGAATGGAAGATAGTTATGCCCCAGGCTAGGCTGATATTATTTCTTGTGTAATATACATAAGGCAGTCACAGTAACATGCATGTGTTAGGTATAATCAACAAGTTGCACCCAAGCAGTTGCCACATTTATACAGTACATACCGCTAAACCAAGAAAGAGTTAATGATTTAATTATCACCTGGCAGTCGCTAACCAAGCTTCCCGCTGTCTCTGTGATCCCTTCAAAGAACAACCAGTTCCCATACATGTACTCATCAGAACCTTTTTCTTTTTCTTTTTGGGAACACTGTGTCTTGTACAGGAAGCACAAATATTGTTACATATTACTCTAAAAACCAAGAAGATAAATTGAGACACCAATTATTATGAAGTCTAAATGATTAATATTTCATATTCTTGCATGCAGATACATTTTTATTGAGGAGCCAATTTACGACTTAGGGCTCGTTTACAATGAGTCGCAATTGGGTTTTCGCAAGGTTGCAAAACAAACGAAATGCTGTCAGAAGCCATTAAACTTATAGCCAGTTTCCCATGGTGCATTTGCATGATTACCGGCAGCATGTCCCATAGGAAATAATAGAAGCCAAAAAGCACTAAATTACACTCGGTTTCCACTAAACACGCAAACAATTAAAACAGTGTCGGAAACTGTTGCTAAAGTGTCTAACTCGTAACGTGCTCAACTAGATGTGAAAGAGGAAAAATACGTTTTAGAAACCTCTTTATCATTGAGATATTAAAGTTTTCAAACAATACAAGTGTTTCACTTAATAAATGTATTGCTTTTTGTAATATTTATTGCTAGGCCCAGGTATAGGACTAGTTAGAGTTATGTTCCTATTTAAATATCAATATGCATTTACATATAAAAATATAATCCATCACATATCTCCATAATTCCAGCTATGCCTATGCCTAGGGCAGCAATAAATATTACATATATCAATACATTGAAATAGTTAATGTTTTTTATTAAATAAAACATTTTTTATTTCATTTCATTTTTTAATGAATTCAATGTATTGTTTCCCTCTAGTGGTGATTTACAGATAAAGAGCACAGACGTTAAACGTAAATTGTATAGTGTAAACTCGGGTTACCATAGCTACAAGCTTGTTATGGTGCGATTTTCGAGAAACCCAACGTAGGATGGAAGCGTTACCACAACGTTAGCTTACACCTATACGAAAAGACTGACTGCATACACTGCTCAGAATATTTCAATGGAAACCTGGAACTAAAATGGAGCTGTAAACTAATTCTGTAGCTTATGGCTCCATTTATAACGGCTCAATGGAAACGAGCGCTAAATTGCTATAAAAATGCAGTTGCCTTCATCTCTTGTGAGGCAGCAATATGAGGAAAGAATACAACAGCCCAGTTTATTGGTGCAATTATATGAGTGGTTCGGGGTTGGAAGGGTAAAACTAAGATCAGTTTTATAGGGAACGGTTAAAGGAAAGACAAGCTCAAGAGTCAATATATGAGTCCTTCTAGAACTGTTATTATACAGAAGAATTTAAAGATAGTCGTTAAAAGAGATGTTAAAGGGACGGTAAGCACTTTTCAGTTATAATATAAAATGCTTAGAGGGACATGATACCCAAATGTTGAAGCTCATGAAAGTGACGATCATAGTTGTAAAAATCTGACTAGAAAATATCACCTGAACATCTCTGTGTAAAAAATGAATTTATTTTACCTCAAATTACCCAAGTATTCACACCCCACTGTAAAGAGACTTTAAGCAGCCAGTCAGGATGCTTGTCCCAGGACAAGCTAGGAAGTGTGCATTTTTCATGTGCAGACACAGTCATGTTATTTTCCTATTCAGTTTAAGGACGTTCTATGAGAGTTACCTCAGCACTGCTGATACTGATTGGCTTGCAACTGGACAGCAGCTGAAGTATATAACAGATTACTGAGCACTTAGGGCGGGATTACATATAGGGCGCAGGCTTCAGCGTAACTGCTGAAACCCGCGTCGCCCGTAATTTCACCTCGCACATCGGGTAATCCAATAAACCCCTCCGGCAGTTCATAAACTGCCGTAAATCAGATAAACTAGCAATGTCCAGAAATGTGCGTAAATACAAATTTCTGGAATCGCCAGTGACTTACAGCACTTTAGAAACTGCCAGCGCCTAAGAAAATAAAAAAAGTAAAATCACCCACTTCCCAAAAAATCCTATTGGCTGCATATCAGCCAATAGGATTTCAGTAGCTCTCATCCTATTGGCTGATTTGAAAATGTCAGTCAATCGGAATGCAAGGTGCCCCATATTTAAACGGGTACCTTGAATTCAATCCTCAGTGTGCAGCGGTGATTGTACGAAGAGGATCTACACGCTGGATGGCTCCGTGGTCGCCGGTCTTCTGTTCCACGGTCACCTCTGCTCCGCACCGGCTTGGTCCTGGATTAAGAAAGAAGAGGTCACCGTGATGGAAGACGATATCGCGCTTGGAAGAAGACTTCACCGCTTGGAAGAAGACATTCTCCGCCGGACTTCAGGAACCGTGAGTACCTATTTGGGGGTTAGACTTAGGATATTTTTTAGGTTTTTTTTTTTTAGATTAGGGATTTCATGGGCACTCTTAAAAGAGATGAATGCCCTTTTAAGGGCAGTAAAAGAGCTGAATGCCCCTTTAAGGGCAATGCCCATACAAATGGGTAGTTTATTTTTTTTAGTGTTAGGTTTATTTTATTTTGGGGGGTTTAGTGTTTGGGGGTTTACAGTTAGGGGGGATTTAGTATTTTTTATAGGTAAAAGAGCTGTTTAACTTAGGGCAATGCCCTACAAAGGCCTTTTTAAGGGCTATTGGTAGTTTAGTTTAGATTAGGGGGTGTTTTTATTTTGGGGGGCTTTTTTATTGTCATAGGGATTAGGTTTAATTTTTGATTTTTGATAATTTGGTTTATTATTTTCTGTAATGTTAGACTTTTTTATTTTTTGTAATTTTAGATAAATTTAAACTTAGTTTTTTTTATTTTTTTATTAGTTATTTTTTTATTTTAATTGTAATTTAGTATTTTTTTATTTTAGGAAATTGGGGTTAATTTAGGGGCTGTTAGGTTAGGGGAATTAGTAATTTAATTCGTTATTTGCGTTGTGGGGGTTTGGCAGTTTAGGGGTTAATAGATTTATTCGGTTTATTGCATTGTGGGGGTTTGGCAGATTAGGGGTTAATATGTTTATAAGATACTTTGCGATGTGAGGGTTGGCGGCTTAGGGGTTAATAGGTAGATTGCGATGTGGGGTTTGGCAGATTAGGGGTTAATAGTTTAATTAGGCATATTGCGATGTGGGGGTTGGCGAATTAGGGGTTAATATACTTTATTAGTTATTACGGTGGGGTATTGCGATTGACAAGTAGATATTGCGCATGCGTTAGGTGTTAGTTAATATTTTCAGGGAGTTACGGGAGTTACGGTGCTTACATATTTTTATGTCAGCTTTTTACAGTTAGGCTGCATACCTTTTAAGTGATTTAGCATAATGAGTATTATGTCCCTTTAATACTGATAGTAACACAACTTTGCAATATAACTTAGTTACTGAAAACTAAAAGAGCACGTCAGGCTTCACAAGCCTAAACCTGATGCATATATCGCGACATCCTAAAACATTTAGGGGCCCATTTATCAAGAGCTGCTGGTGCAATGCCGAATGCGGAGAGCGTATTTCTCTCCGCATTCAGCGATGTCTGTCGGACCTGATCCGGTGTTCAGATCATGTCGGACAGACACATAATAAATAGGCCTCTTAATGTGAAAATGGCTTAATGTAACTTAATGAGTAAAAAAGTGCCCAAATGTTAATTAATTGCTGCATAATTTTGCACAACCCAAGACTTCCACTATCCAAGCCTATCCTAGAAGTTTCATGGAGTTTGTTGTCCCACAAGGCAAATGAGTGACATTAAGCTTGTTTTTTGGGGGAGCTTTAAGGGACACTAAACCCAAATTTTTTCTTTCATGATTCAGATAGAGCAGCAATTTTAGGCTCTCCAGAAACAGAAGTTATGAAGCAGCGCTCTACAGACCGCTGCTCTATAACTTGTCCCGCTGCTCTGAGGCCGCGGCAGAAATCAACCCAATCAGATATGATCAGGTTGATTGACAACCTCTGCTAGCGGCCGATTGGCCGCAAATCTGCAGGGGGCGGCATTGCACCAGCAGTTCACAAGAACGGCTGGTGCAATTATCAATGCCAACATCGTATGCTGTCGGAATTTATCGATGTGCAGCAGACATGATACGCTACTTCGCATCATGTCCACTCGCACTATGATAAATCTATCTAAAAGTATTAACTTTTCTTTGTTCTCTTTCTGTCTATATTTGAAAAAGCAGGATTTTAAGGTTAGGAGCCGGACCATTTTTGGTTCTGAAGCTAGGTAGAGCTTGCTGATTAGTTTGCTAAGCTAAACATTCCTGCTTTTTAAAATAAAGATTGCATGAGAAGGAAGAAAAATTGATTATAGGAGTAAATTAGAAAGTTGCTTAAAATGAATGCTCTATCTGAATTATGAAAGAAAAAAAAATGGATTTAGTGTCCCTTTAATGTGGCTTAACGTACAAAAAAGAACTTAGATGTTAACCAATTTCCCCCAAACTTCACACAATACAATAATTATCTATTCAAACATATCTGCAAAATGTCAGGATGTTTGGCAAATCAAACCAAAAAGTGTTATTCACATTTAACTATTTTTTTACAATCCTAAAACATTTAGGGGTAGATTTATTATTAGCCTAGCGTACATGATGCGTTGTAGCTAATCAAGTCCGCTCAACCTCGCTAAATGCTGACAGCATACGCTGTTGGCATTTACCATTGCACAATCATTTCTTGTGAAATGCTTGTGCAATGCCACCCCCTGATCACTGGCATCCAATCGACCGCTAGCAGGGGCTGTTAATCTCTCCGATCGTATCGGATAGGGATGATTTCAATCCACCACCTAAAAAGGTGGTGGGCAAGTTAAGGAGCAGGGTCTTTTGACTATTGTTTCTTAACTTCCGTTTCAAGCGAGCCTGGAACAAAGGGGCTCTGAAGTTGCATACGCTGCTTAATAAATGTAGCTCATAATGTGAGCAGCTTAATGTAAACAAGAGCTGAATGTACCATAATGTAACCAAACAACACCAGACATTGCACACTAATTAATTAATAATTAATTGTTTCAGGATCCAGTGGCTTAATATGGAAAAATAAATTCAAATATGAATCCATTGCCTCCAACCTTCCAAAGCAGAGGACTCCAGCTAGACAAAGCTACCTAGAAAATGTATTGGCTTTTGTAGAAATATTCGCCTACCTAGTTTTTACGTTACGCCGTTAACATGAAATGTTTTGGGATTGTAAAAAAATAGTTAAATGTGAATAACTTTTGGTATGTTTAATCAAACATCTTGAAATTTTCCAGATATGTTTAAATAGATAAAGTCTTGTATTGCGTGAAGTTTGGGGAAAACTGGTTAACATCTAAGCTCTTTTTTGTACGTTAAGCCACATAAGCTCCCCTAAAATCAAGCTTAATGTCACTCATTTGCATTGTGGGAAACCAAAATCCATGGAAATTCTAGGATAAGTTTGGGAAGAGAAAAACAAACGCCTAGATTACGAGTCTTGTGTTAGCCTTAAAAAGTAGCGTTGAGGGGTCCCAACACTGCTTTTCAACACCCGCTGGTATTACGAGTCTGGCAGGTACAGGTGTACCGCTCACTTTTTTTCCGCGATTTTCCTACCTTAATTCCGATTGGCTGATAGGATTCTATCAGCCAATCAGAATTGAAGGGACGCCATCTTGGATGACGTCACTTAAAGGAACCTTCATTCTTCAGTCGCCGTCGGATAGAAGAGGATGCTCCGCGTCGGATGTCTTCAAGATGGACCCGCTCCGTTCCGTATGGAAGAAGATAGAAGATGCTGCCTGGATGAAGACTTCTGCCGGTCTGGATGTCCTCTTCTGGCCGGATTGGATGAAGACTTCTGCCCCTCTGGAGGTCCACTTGTGCCCGGCTGGGTGAAGACGTCTCAAGGTAGGGTGATCTTCAAGGGGGTAGTGTTAGGATTTATTAAGGGGGGATTGGGTGGGTTTTAGAGTAGGGTTGGGTGTGTGGGTGGTGGGATTTAATGTTGGGGGGTATTGTATTTTTTTTTACAGGTAAAAGAGCTGATTACTTTGGGGCAATGCCCTGCAAAAGGCCCTTTTAAGGGCTATTTGTAAGTTAGTATAGGGTAGGGAATTTTATTATTTTGGGGGGCTTTTTTATTTTATTAGGGGGATTAGAGTAGATGTAATTAGCTTAAAAAAATTGTAATTATTTTTTTATTTTCTGTAATTTAGTGTTTGTTTGTTTTTTTGTACTTTATTTATTTTAATTGTAGTTAATTGTAGTTAGTTTATGTAATTAATTTAATGATAGTGTAGTGTTAGGTGTAATTGTAATTTAGGTTAGGATTTATTTTACAGGTAAGTTTGTACTTATTTTAACTAGGTAGCTATTAAATAGTTAATAACTATTTAATAACTATTGTACCTAGTTAAAATAAATACAATCTTGCCTGTAAAATAAAAATAAACCCTAAGCTAGATACAATGTAACTATTAGTTATATTGTAGCTAGCTTAGGGTTTATTTTACAGGTAAGTATTTAGTTTTAAGTAGGAATAATTTAGTTAATTATAGTAAATTTATTTAGCTTTATTTAAATTATATTTAA
Source organism: Bombina bombina (assembly GCF_027579735.1). Lineage (NCBI taxonomy): Eukaryota > Metazoa > Chordata > Amphibia > Anura > Bombinatoridae > Bombina > Bombina bombina. Next base: position 148,502,261 of record NC_069510.1, on the reverse strand, counting down.
GTTAGGGGGTGTTAGGGTTAGGGTTAGACTTAGGTTTAGGGGTTAATAGCTTTATTATAGTGGTGGCGACGTTGTGGGTGGCAGATTAGGGGTTAATAAATGTAGTTAGGTTGCGGCGACATTGGGGCGGCAGATTAGGGGTTAATAAATTTAATATAGTTGCAGCGACGTTGGGGGGGCAGATTAGGGGTTAATAAATAAAATGTAGGGTTCGGAGATGTTGGGGGCATCAGATTAGGGGTTCATAACTATAATGTAGGTGGCGGCGGTGTCCGGAGCGACAGATTAGGGGTTAATAATATAATGTAGGTGGCGACGATGTCGGGGGTGGCAGATTAAGGGTTAATAAGTGTAAGATTAGGGGTGTTTAGACTCGGGGTTCATGTTAGGGTGTTAGGTGTAGACATAAAATGTATTTCCCCATAGGAATCAATGGGGCTGCATTAGGAGCTGAACGCTGCTTTTTGCAGGTGTTAGTTTTTTTTTTTCAGCCACCTCAGCCCCATTGTTTCCTATGGGGAAATCGTGCATGAGCACATTCAGCCAGCTCACCGCTACCGTAAGCAGCGCTGGTATTGAGGTGAGATGTGGAGCTATATTTTGCTCAACGCTCACTTTTCTGAGGCTAACGCCGGCTTGCAGAAAACTCATAATACCAGCGTTGTCTTAAGTGAGCGGTGAGAAAAAAGGCTTGTTAGCACCGCACACCATTACCGACAAAAACTCGTAATGTAGCCGTATGGTAGGGCAATTTTTCAAAGCAATTGATTGTTTTTTAGGCACATTATGCTACATTTAGGTATTTTTACATTAAGCTGTTTACACATAGGAGCCAATTTATCAAGGGCTGAATGGCCTCTGATGCCCCTGTTACCACACGAGCCTTCAGGCTTGCCGGAAACAGCAGTTAAGAAGCAGCGGTCTTAAGACCGTTGCTCCTTAACTCGTCCGCTGGATCTGAGGCGACGGACAGCAATCAACCCAATCACATACGATCAGGTTGATTGACACCCCTGCTAGCGGCCACGAATCTGCAGGGGGCAGCATTGCACAAGCTGTTCACCAGAACTGCTTGTGCAATGTTAAATGCCGACAGTCAGTGGCGACTCTAGGAACAGTATATATGGGGGGGCACATAAGATACCACAGTCAAAAATGGGGGGGCACTAATAATTAGACGGCTGCCTTAGGCCTCGCGTAGGGTTGCCACCTTTTCTTGAAGCCAAACCTGAAAACTGTAGCGGCGCACAGCAAATGTTTTGTAGATGTGTGTATATGTCAGTAGGTGTGTGTGTGTATATGTCAGTGTATGTGTGTGTATATGTCAGTGTGTGTGTGTGTATATATGTCAGTGTGTGTATATGTCAGTGTATGTGTGTGTGTGTGTGTGTGTGTGTGTATGTCAGTGTGTGTGTGTGTATATATGTCAGTGTGTGTATATGTCAGTGTATGTGTGTGTGTGTGTGTGTGTGTGTGTGTGTATGTCAGTGTGTGTGTGTGTGTGTGTATATGTCAGTGTATGTTGTGTGTGTGTATATGTCAGTGTATGTATGTGTGTATATGTCAGTGTATGTGTGTGTATATGTCAGTGTATGTATGTGTGTATATGTCAGTGTATGTGTGTGTATATGTCAGTGTGTGTTGTGTGTGTGTATATGTCAGTGTGTGTTGTGTGTGTGTATATGTCAGTGTATGTATGTGTGTATATGTCAGTGTATGTGTGTGTATATGTCAGTGTATGTATGTGTGTATATGTCAGTGTATGTGTGTGTATATGTCAGTGTATGTGTGTGTGTATATGTCAGTGTATGTGTGTGCGTATATGTCAGTGTGTGTTGTGTGTGTGTATATGTCAGTGTATGTGTGTGTGTATATGTCAGTGTGTGTTGTGTGTGTGTATATGTCAGTGTATGTATGTGTGTATATGTCAGTGTATGTGTGTGTATATGTCAGTGTATGTGTGTGTGTATATGTCAGTGTTTATGTGTGTATATGTCAGAGTCAGATAGAAAGATAGATTAGATAGATATAGACAGAAAAAACAGAGAGATAGATACATAGAACAGACAGAAATAACAGGCTGAACAGATAGATAGATAGATAGATAGATAGATAGATAGATGATAGATAGATAGATAGATAGATCGATCATGAGGTTACACTGGAGATTAAATATACAGAGCAGATAGATTAAATATACAGAGCAGATAGATTAGATAGACAGGCAGACAGATAGATTAGGTAGACGGGAGACAGATAGAAAGATGGTAGGTGCAAAGATAGAAAGACAGATAGATTTAATTAACAGATAGATAGAACATGTACGCAGAGAGCAGACAGATAGATGGATATAAAATATATACACAGAGGCAACAAACAGACAGATAGCTATAGAATATATAGACAGAGAACAGACAGAAAGACAGAACAGATAGATAGACAGACAGACAGACAGACAGAACAGATAGATTACAGAGATAAAGACAGCCGTATAGATATAGAATATATAGACAGAGAGGACAGATAGAATAGAGAGATATAGACAGCCGTATAGATATAGAATATATAGACAGAGAGGACAGATGGATAGAGCAGAACGATTAAAGGTATAGACAGATATATATATAGAACAGATAGATTACATAGATATACACAGCCGTATAGATATAGAATATATAGAACAGACAGAACAGATAGAATAGAGAGATATAGACAGACAAACATAGAATATATAGATAGAGAGAAGAACAGATAGATAAGATATATAGACAGACAAACATAGAATATATAGAGAGAAGAACAGATAGATAAGATATATAGACAGACAAACATAGAATATATAGAGAGAAGAACAGATAGATTACATAGATATAGACAGCCGTATAGATATAGAATATATAGAACAGACAGAACAGATAGAATAGAGAGATATAGACAGACAAACATAGAATATATAGATAGAGAGAAGAACAGATAGATAAGATATATAGACAGACAAACATAGAATATATAGATAGAGAGAAGAACAGATAGATAAGATATATAGACAGACAAACATAGAATATATAGATAGAGAGAAGAACAGATAGATAAGATATATAGACAGACAAACATAGAATATATAGATAGAGAGAAGAACAGATAGATAAGATATATAGACAGACAAACATAGAATATATAGATAGAGAGAAGAACAGATAGATAAGATATATAGACAGACAAACATAGAATATATAGATAGAGAGAAGAACAGATAGATAAGATATATAGACAGACAAACATAGAATATATAGAGAGAAGAACAGATAGATAAGATATATAGACAGACAAACATAGAATATATAGAGAGAAGAACAGATAGATTACATAGATATAGACAGCCGTATAGATATAGAATATATAGAACAGACAGAACAGATAGAATAGAGAGATATAGACAGACAAACATAGAATATATAGATAGAGAGAAGAACAGATAGATAAGATATATAGACAGACAAACATAGAATATATAGATAGAGAGAAGAACAGATAGATAAGATATATAGACAGACAAACATAGAATATATAGATAGAGAGTATAACAGATAGATAAGATATATAGACAGACAAACATAGAATATATAGATAGAGAGAAGAACAGATAGATAAGATATATAGACAGACAAACATAGAATATATAGATAGAGAGAAGAACAGATAGATTACATAGATATAGACAGCCGTATAGATATAGAATATATAGAACAGACAGAACAGATAGAATAGAGAGATATAGACAGACAAACATAGAATATATAGATAGAGAGAAGAACAGATAGATAAGATATATAGACAGACAAACATAGAATATATAGATAGAGAGAAGAACAGATAGATAAGATATATAGACAGACAAACATAGAATATATAGATAGAGAGAAGAACAGATAGATAAGATATATAGACAGACAAACATAGAATATACAGATAGAGAGTAGAACAGATAGATAAGATATATAGACAGACAAACATAGAATATATAGATAGAGAGAAGAACAGATAGATAAGATATATAAACAGACAAACATAGAATATATAGATAGAGAGAAGAACAGATAGATATATAGACAGACAAACATAGAATATATAGATAGAGAGAAGAACAGATAGATAAGATATATAGACAGACAAACATAGAATATATAGATAGAGAGAAGAACAGATAGATAAGATATATAGACAGACAAACATAGAATATATAGATAGAGAGAAGAACAGATAGATAAGATATATAGACAGACAAACATAGAATATACAGATAGAGAGTAGAACAGATAGATAAGATATATAGACAGACAAACATAGAATATATAGATAGAGAGAAGAACAGATAGATAAGATATATAGACAGACAAACATAGAATATATAGATAGAGAGAAGAACAGATAGATAAGATATATAGACAGACAAACATAGAATATATAGATAGAGAGAAGAACAGATAGATATATAGACAGACAAACATAGAATATATAGATAGAGAGAAGAACAGATAGATAAGATATAGACAGACAAACATAGAATATATAGATAGAGAGAAGAACAGATAGATAAGATATATAGACAGACAAACATAGAATATATAGAGAGAAGAACAGATAGATAAGATATAGACAGACAAACATAGAATATATAGATAGAGAGAAGAACAGATAGATAAGATATATAGACAGACAAACATAGAATATATAGATAGAGAGAAGAACAGATAGATATATAGACAGACAAACATAGAATATATAGATAGAGAGAAGAACAGATAGATAAGATATATAGACAGACAAACATAGAATATATAGATAGAGAGAAGAACAGATAGATAAGATATATAGACAGACAAACATAGAATATATAGATAGAGAGAAGAACAGATAGATAAGATATATAGACAGACAAACATAGAATATATAGATAGAGAGAAGAACAGATAGATAAGATATATAGACAAACATAGAATATATAGATAGAGAGAAGAACAGATAGATAAGATATATAGACAGCCGTATAGATATAGAATATATAGATAGAGAGAAGAACAGATAGATAAGATATATAGACAGACAAACATAGAATATATAGATAGAGAGAAGAACAGATAGATAAGATATATAGACAGACAAACATAGAATATATAGAGAGAAGAACAGATAGATAAGATATATAGACAGACAAACATAGAATATATAGAGAGAAGAACAGATAGATAAGATATATAGACAGACAAACATAGAATATATAGATAGAGAGAAGAACAGATAGATAAGATATATAGACAGACAAACATAGAATATATAGATAGAGAGAAGAACAGATAGATAAGATATATAGACAGCCGTATAGATATAGAATATATAGATAGAGAGAAGAACAGATAGATAAGATATATAGACAGACAAACATAGAATATATAGATAGAGAGAAGAACAGATAGATAAGATATATAGACAGACAAACATAGAATATATAGATAGAGAGAAGAACAGATAGATATATAGACAGACAAACATAGAATATATAGATAGAGAGAAGAACAGATAGATAAGATATATAGACAGACAAACATAGAATATATAGATAGAGAGAAGAACAGATAGATAAGATATATAGACAGACAGACATAGAATATATAGATAGAGAGAAGAACAGATAGATAAGATATATAGACAGACAAACATAGAATATATAGATAGAGAGAAGAACAGATAGATAAGATATATAGACAGACAAACATAGAATATATAGATAGAGAGAAGAACAGATAGATAAGATATATAGACAGACAAACATAGAATATATAGATAGAGAGAAGAACAGATAGATAAGATATATAGACAGACAAACATAGAATATATAGATAGAGAGAAGATCAGATAGATAAGATATATAGACAGACAAACATAGAATATATAGATAGAGAGAAGAACAGATAGATAAGATATATAAACAGACAAACATAGACTATATAGATAGAGAGAAGAACAGATAGATAAGATATATAAACAGACAAACATAGAATATATAGATAGAGAGAAGAACAGATAGATATATAGACAGACAAACATAGAATATATAGATAGAGAGAAGAACAGATAGATATATAGACAGACAAACATAGAATATATAGATAGAGAGAAGAACAGATAGATATATAGACAGACAAACATAGAATATATAGATAGAGAGAAGAACAGATAGATAAGATATATAGACAGACAAACATAGAATATATAGATAGAGAGAAGAACAGATAGATAAGAGATATAGACAGACAAACATAGAATATATAGATAGAGAGAAGAACAGATAGATAAGATATATAGACAGACAAACATAGAATATATAGATAGAGAGAAGAACAGATAGATAAGATATATAGACAGACAAACATAGAATATATAGATAGAGAGAAGAACAGATAGATAAGATATATAGACAGACAAACATAGAATATATAGATAGAGAGAAGAACAGATAGATAAGAGATATAGACAGACAAACATAGAATATATAGATAGAGAGAAGAACAGATAGATAAGATATATAGACAGACAAACATAGAATATATAGATAGAGAGAAGAACAGATAGATATATAGACAGACAAACATAGAATATATAGATAGAGAGAAGAACAGATAGATATATAGACAGACAAACATAGAATATATAGATAGAGAGAAGAACAGATAGATATATAGACAGACAGACAGACTGGCAATGATGTAAACTGGATGATAATATTGTTAGATTAAAAAAACAAATGTGCATAACGTGTTTTTTTGACAATAGAGATTTACTTTTCTTGTTTTAAACTCACAGTTTAGGAAAGGCACGAGGAGTTTAGAATACAGAACCACTCTGGCATTGCTTATTATCTTTTACCCAACTGAACAGCCACAATATACATTACACAGCTGGGACTTATCTGTAGCTGGTTTCTGCTTCCTGCAGCTGCACTATCATAACGCTGTGTGTAACTCTCACACTGCTGGATGACAGAGAGCATGCTGCTTGATAGCTATTGGAGGATGCAGCTGTCAGTCATCTCAGAGCCTCAGCTAAACCAATGAGGCAGGATTACTTCAACTCCATGACATCACTGTTGTCATGGTTCCCTAGCAGGCTACTTCCTTATGACGGCAAGTAGATTAGAAACCCTCCTGCTTCACTGCTGCTGATTTAACCTCCTATGTGCTGCATTATACTGAAGCTGGGTAGTAGCACATATATTCAGCACAGTGCAGAAGAGGAGGTTAATCAGTAGTAATGTGTGTGCTCCCGGTACATGAATAATTGTAGCCGGTTCCCTTAGTCCAGGGGTGGGCAAGAGGTAGATTGCGGTCTACCAGTGGATCGCTAGGGAATTTTGAGATGACCACCTGTAAGATTTTCAAAAGTCTGCATAATAAGAGAAAGATTTCTCCCACATCTACGGCGGTGAGGCTCTTTACTCAGACTCTAGGTTCTGAGTGAAGAGCCTTGCCGTAGATGTGTGAGAAATCTTTCTCTTATGCAGACTTTTGAAATCGGCTATGACTGTGAGTGTAGGACGGTGGTATGGACACAATACTTCAGCATGTGCAACTGAGCTGTAGCTGAACTCGCTGACCCCGCAGGACCTGCCCCATAATCAACCTGACATGGTGTCCAGCCAATAAAGCTACTTTGCAGAATGAGTCTCGAGCCGTCTTGATTGTGAGACTACTTATCATACGCAGGCGCGGAACACAGATAAGGTTGCTTGTCAGTCCCAGCGTGATGTAAAGAGAGTAAAGACAGAGCACAGCTGTATTGGTTAATAAAGAGTGTGGATGATTTTTAAAGCTGTATTATTTGTGTCAAAAATACAATTTTCAGCCAGCAGGTCCTATTTGTGACAAAATAAAATTTTCAGCCAGCAGGTCCTATTTGTGACAAAAATAAAAATTTGGCACCCGGTTACACAGTGTGTGCTGGATTATTCTTTGTGTTTTTTGAATAAATTCCATTATTGTAATTATTATTATCAAGACTGGTGTTTGTTTTTTTTAGTTATGTGACCACGTCACTTGGAATAAAATTAGAGGTAGCCCTTGCCTTACAAAAGTCTGCCCACCCCTGCCTTAGACTGTAACTGAGGTAAGGCAACGCAGCTATAACAAACTGCATAGCTGCCGGGCTCCAATCACCTCCATGCCCCACTTTTAGAAGCTCCCTTCCTCACTCAAGTAAATCCACAACTGCCTCTAGGATCCATAATAAAATATGCACATTTGGAAGTTATGTGCGATCCCTCTGAGAGGGAACAGTAGTCCTGACTGTCCTGGATCCTCCATTGATCTCTGGCTCTGTGCAGCTAATTTGTTTAATTCAGCAGGGGGCACATGAAGGGGCAAATAATAAACTATAAAGGGCAATTGCCCCCCTTGCACCCCTGTAGTGACGCCTATGCCGACAGTGTATATTAAGCGATGTCTGGCAGACATAATCGCTACAGCAGATCATGTCCACCAGACATTGATAAATTGGCCCTTAATGTTTAAGGATTGTAATAAAATAGTTAAATGTGAATATCTTTTGTTATGTTTTATCAAATGTCTTTTTTTCACATAGAGTACTGTATTAAGCTCCCAAAAAACAAACTTAAAGGGACAGTCAACACTCAATGTAACTTAAGGACATACCTTAGATCAGGAATGGAAGATGCAGCTACACCGCATTGCATGTCGATGAGCTCTAACGGTATTGGAGTAATCAACGAAAATACAAAGGTTTATTCCATGAAGATATTGCCGCCAAACTCCTTCCCCTCCTCCTTCGTCCCCTTCTCTAATGTTTTAACATGCTCATTCATTTTTCAAAGAGTGATGGTTCTGTTTTGATAATGCGCATGCGCATTATCTTCTGCACGCTCACAAACTGACCAAGGATTTCATTGCGATTGGAGGATTGAATTTAAAAGAAGGTTTATACATAATAGTGGGGGGAGTTTGGCGGCCATATTTTCAAGGAATAAAGCTATGTATTTTTGGTGATTACTCCAATACCGTTAGAGCTCCTCAACATCGATGCGGTGTAGCTGCATCTTCTATTCCGGATCTAAGGTATGACCTTAAGTTACATCGGGTGTTGACTGTCCCTTTAATATCACTTATTTGCCTTGTGGGAAACCAAAATCCATGAAACTTCTAGGATAGGCTTGGACAGTGAAAAACCTTCCTCTGTTTCCAGTTTGTCTACCTGTAATCATCTTATCAGATACTCTGTATAACTTTATTGTTACAAGTGGCTCTGTATTACAAGTGGCAGAGTTACTCACTGGAGTTAGAAACTGGAGGTGGAAACTGCAGTCCCAATAACAGGTAAACTTACTAATTATTCACCTACACAATGCTCTTCATGTCTTTTTTGCTCTCTGTCTGCCCTTCTCCTAAAACTCACTGCATGTCAATATAACAACAACCCCCACACTATCCATATCTCACCCTCCTTTCTCTCATCCCCTATGGTGTCCTCTCATGAGCTACTCTGCCTTCTTAGAAACACTTCCCCCTTTTACTCTCCTGTGTCTAATCATACACGCTCCTACAAATCTCACTCTCACCTTCTGTCACTCACACTCCAACTACTGCTTGCTGCTGGTGATGTCTCTCCTAACCCTGGCCCTGCAGCAATCACTAGACTTTTATACTCTCGCTCTGTCTCCCACTGCAAAAACTCTAAGTGCCTTGTCTTCTCTGTAAAAGCCTGCACTTTATCACTCACTGTACTGTGTGCTGGCTTTTAAAGAGAGGATAAGGCAGATGTGCTGCCCCTCCCAAATCTGTCACCCTAGGCACCGGCCTTGTCAGTCTAGGCCATAATACGCCCCTGTATACAGGCTACACCTACTTCTCCCCCTCGCCTCAGCACCTGTAGAAATCTGCACACTGTGGACCCTCCCCAACTCTCCAACCTTATTCAAATACACCTCCACGACACTTCCACTATATTCTGCCCTGACCTTGCTATAACCCAGTATAACAATACTCTCTCCTCTGCACTTGACATTCTCGCTCTGCCCCAACTTTGCAAAGCCCCACGTAGTCAGCTCCAGCCCTGGCACTCCCAGCAAACACGCCACCTACAAAAATGCTCCCACACTGCTGAACATGCCTGGAGGAAATCCCGCTCTGAACCTGATTTCATGCACTATAAGTTCATTCAGCAAATCTACTTCTCTTCTCTTATATCCACTCACTCCTCAAACCCTAAAAGACTCTTCCCCATTTTCAACTCTCTCCTCTACCCACCTGAACCACCCCCTCATCTGCATTCAGTGCTCAAGACCTGGCTGACTACTTTTTCAATAAAACACTTATTATCCAAAGAAACATCTTAACACAAGCCTGCAATCTCCCAACTTCGCTCCCAGTCACCCCCTCTGCCGCTCCCTGCACCCTCCTCCCAACCACTGAGAGTAAAGTGTCTTCCCTATTGTCTTCCTCACACCTCACTACCTGCCCACTTGACCCTATTCCTTCACATCTATTACCTTCTCTGTCTCCCAACCTCACTCCGGATTTTACTCACATATTCAACCTATCCCTTTCTACCGGCTCATTCCCTGCCTCCTTCAAACATGCAAAGGTTAACCCATCCTCAAAAAACCCTCCCTCGACCCTAACTCTCCTGCAAACTACCGCCCCATATCACTGCTCCCGCTAGCTTCAAAAATCCTTGAAAAACTAGTTTTCAATTGCCTAACCCACTTCCTGTCCTCCAACTCATTGCTCAACCCCCTGTAATCTGGCTTCTGTCCCCAACACTCAACTGAGACTGCCCTTACCAAGGTTACTAACAATCTCCTTTCTGCTAAAAACAAAGGCTACTACTCTATACTCATCCTACTTGACCTCTCTGCTGCCTTTAACACTGTTTACCATCCCCTTCTCCTACAGACTCTCAGGGCTCTGTGACACTGCCCTCTCCTGGATTCACACTTATCTCTCTAACAGATCCTTCTCTGTCTCTTTTGCTGGTGACTCCTCCTCTCTATTGCCTCTGTCTGTTGGAGTACCTTAAGGCTCTGTCCTGGGTCCTCTACTCTTCTCTATTTACACTTCTTCACTGGGTAAACTTATCAACAGCTATGGCTTCAACTATCACCTCTATGCTGATGATACCCAGATCTACCTTTCCAACCCTACACACTCTCCTTCTGTGAATTCTCACATCAGTGACTGCTTATCTGGCATTTCCTACTGGATGTCCTCTCACCACCTAAAAATAAACATGTCCAAGACAAAACTAACTCTACTCCAGTTTCTAATTTTTCTATCACTGTTGGCGGCACCACTATCTCCCCATCACCCCAAGTCCGCTGCCTTGGAGTCACACTTTAAATCTGTCCTTCATTCCCCACATCCAATTGCTCTCTTCATCCTGCCACAACCACCTACGCAATATCTACAAAATGTGTCCATTTCTGAGTGCTGAAACTACTAAACAGCTAATCCACTCCCTGGTAATTTCCTGACTTGACTACAGTAATAACCAACTAACTGGCCTCCCTCTCTCCCGCCTCTCTCCCCTTCAATCCATCATAAATGCAACTGCCAGGCTAATCCACCTCTCTTGATGCTCTGTTTCTGCTGAACCTCTCTGTGAGTCCCTTCACTGGCTCCCCATTCACAGCAGAGTCAAATTCAAAATTCTCGCCTTGACCTACAAAGCCCTCACCAATGCTGCCCCACCCTACCTGTCCTCACTCATCAACAAATATACTTCAGCCCGCCCCCTAAGAGCCAACAATGACCTGCTCCTTACGTCCTCTACCATCACCTACTCTTCTGCTAAACTACAGGACTTCTCTCGTGCGGCACCAACCCTCTGGAACGCACTTCCTCGAGCTGTCAGACTTTCCCCCAACCTCTCCTCCTTTAAACGTTCCCTAAAGACCTTTCTGTTCAGGGAAGCTTTTCACCTGACTCATTAACAAATGAACTTCACTTACCTAACAGTTGCCCTCATCTATCTCCTCACTGATATAATTCTCACCTTTGCAGTCCCCACCTCCTGTTTCCCATCCTCCTACCCATCTAAATTGTAAGTTCCACAGGAATAGGGCCCTCAATTCCCCCTGTATTTGTCTGTAAAATTTTGTCTTTTATTGTATTATTTCTCCATTGTTCTTTTATCCTTGTACCCATGGACAGCGCTGCGGAATCTGTTGGGGCTTTATAAATAAATAATAATAATAATAATAATAATTAAGCTGCTCACATTAAATGTTTTAGGATTGTAAAAAAAATAGTTAAATGTGAATAACTTTTGGTATGTTTTACCAAATGTCCTGACATTTTCAGAATGTGTTTGAATAGATAGATTATTGTATTGTTTGGAGGAAATTGATTAACATCTAAGTTCAATTTTGTATGTTAAGCAACATTAAGCTCCCAAAAAAACAAGCTTAATGTCACTCATTTGCCTTGTGGGACAACAAACTCCATGAAACTTCTAGGATAGGCTTGGATAGTGGAAATTTTGGGTTGTGCAAAATTATGCAGCAATTGATTAACATTTGGGCACTTTTTTACTCATTAAGCTACATTAAGCCATTTTCACATTAAATGTTTTAGGATGTCCCCATATATCTCCCTTATTTGCAGTTTGTTATCTTATCATTTTTGCTGAAGTCAATCAATGGAGATTTTGTTAAAAAGCACTATAATCTCCTCAATCAACTCCATATTGGCGCCTCCAAATAAGTAGAGGGTAAAATTTGAACAGTGAAAAACAATTGCAGCAAACAAGGTGTTAATTTTTTTTTTCTAATAATATTCAGACATTAATCTATTGGAAGACTGCAGAATATTTTTTCAGTTACTTGATGTTTATGTTTCCTTTAAAAGGGTATTACAGTGAACAAATGCATAGGGGCATATGTATCAAGCTCCAAATGGAGCTTGATGAACCGTGTTTCTGGCGAGCCTGCAAACTCGCCAGAAACAGCAGTTATGAAGCAGCAGTCACAAAGACCGCTGCTCCATAACCCTGTCCGCCTGCTCTGAGCAGGCGGACAGACATCGCCGGAATTCAACCCGATCGAGTATGATCGGGTTGATTGACACCTCCCTGCTGGCGGCCCATTGGCCGCGAGTCTGCAGCGGGCGGTGTTGCACCAGCAGCTCTTGTGAGCTGCTGGTGCAATGCTGAATACGGAGAGCGTATTGCTCTCCGTATTCAGCGAGGTCTGGCGGACCTGATCCGCACTGTCGGATCAGGTCCGCCAGACTTTGTTAAATAGAGGCCATAGGGCTAGATTACAAATTGAGCGCTAATTTTTCTCGCACCTGCAAACGAGCTCACGGTAGAAGTTAGTGGTCCGAAAATTGACTAGAGATCAGATCTCTGGTTATTTTCTAAAAGTGCCCCAAAGGCCCCAAAAATAGAGGGTATTATTGGTTTTATGAAAAACAAAAATGTTGCTTTTTTCCTCCATAAAAAAAAACTACTGCCCTAAGCAGTTTATTGGGATTAAAAGTGGCAGGTGTTTTGGTTAGAAAAAAAAACGCCACTGAAAAGTACCTTTACATAGTGCCTGTGTGTTCCTTGTATGTATATATGTGTGTATATGCTTATATACATATATTTTTATGTGTTAATATGTATATATATATATTAACACATAAATATATATGTATATAATCATATTTGCTGCCCACCGCAGCGCTACTTATCCCCTTTGCTGCACTTAGGTTCTGTATGATGGCATCAGAACGAGGCTCCTATTGGAGTCTATGGAAGCGCGCTATCGAGAGCACAAAACTTCCATGCAATGTGAATGCGAGGTTGCATTCATATTGCACCTAACTCGTAATATCATGGCACATTTGCGTGCACTGGTATTACTCAGTTGAGCGCAAATATCAATAGCTTGCACTCTTCTTGTAATCTGGCCCATAATGGGGGGAGCTGGTCCACTCTAAAAACAGAGGTGAGATAATTAAGAAAGAAAGAAATTGAAAAAGAGGCATTTTAGTAATTACTAGTTATCAGTTCATTTTGATAAAAGTTAATTGAAACAGTTATATAACAAGTAACGTTCATGTATCCTTTACACGGAATGATTAAAAGAAGCACTAATGATCAGTTAGGAAAAGAGAGCACTTAGTGGTTTAGATAAGGAGATACTATTCAGTACTGGTATATCATACTCAATTTAATACCTTATTTAATCCGTCTCAGGGGTGGCACTCACCTAGTACCAACCCTGGCAATGTTGTCAAATACCAAAGAAATCCCATAATATAACTACATATGGCATCATTTAAGCAAAAATAATCAAGGTGCTGGCTGATATCACATATACTTTAAAAACTTACCTCCAGTTCCTTAAAATATATACAGCTTCGTGCCCACTCTACTATAGAAAAGAGCGTCTGGTCAGCCATCTTACACATCAGGCCAAACGTGCTGAACTTCTCATGGCGGTTTTTACTTTGTTCCTGCTGTAGACAAGAAACTATTCGTGCCTTTACTTGAGGCTCATCCGGCTCCAGCTGCAAGAGTTTAAGAATCACCTCTGGGATGTCCGGTGGGGTGTTGCTGGTGTAGGTTTCAGGATACATATAACCTCCCACTGCAGCTGGGTCGTGCATATTTGTGTAGTGGTCCGGGTACTCTGATTTGATAGTACGATTTGGAAACGAGGGGTAGTGGTAGCCAGAAATTGGAGTATGATTTGGCATAGTCATTCCCAATGACGGGGGCCCATAAGGCCCTCGATCATACTCTGCTGGGTTTATAGTAGCAGGGGTAGGAGGCAGATTTTTGGTTCCTGGGTGAATGGAATGGATGTTAGTTGATAATGTGTAGTCATTTTGTGCTGGAGACACTATCTGTGGGATAGTTTCTAGTTTGATGCCATTAGCACGAATTAGAGCTTTTTTCTGTTGCTTCAAGGCTCTATCCCGTTTGTACATGGGCCCAAACTTGTTACGTCCTCCTCGCATACGGTCAGCACGCACAGCTGGGTAACAACAACAAACAGGACAATATTACAGTTATAGCAAATCGAATCAGTCACCCACCCCAATCA
Source organism: Bombina bombina (assembly GCF_027579735.1). Lineage (NCBI taxonomy): Eukaryota > Metazoa > Chordata > Amphibia > Anura > Bombinatoridae > Bombina > Bombina bombina. The sequence continues at coordinate 148,487,158 of NC_069510.1, read as the reverse complement.
ACATCTTTTAAACATTTGTTATTCTGCCTTCTTCACATATGCAGTCTGGAATCTTAAGATTTGTAAGCATTTATGGACAGGTTACGATTGGAGCTGTAGTTTGCGATTGCGTTTCGAGAGTTAAAACAGCTAAAAGTAAAAAAAAAAATTGCGCTCAGAGATTTGTGCTCGTTTTACAAATTGAAAGTAAAAAGTTTGTGCTCTCAAATTTATCACGTTGCAGCAACAAATAGACTTTGAAAAGTTGTGAATGCAAAATCGCATTCCCCCATAGACTTCAATAGAGCTGAAAAAGTTTGTGGTTATTTAAAAGCACAACATAGAAAGATAAAATTGCATATTTCATAATCCAGAGTTCTGTACAAAGCAGAATATGTTCTATTTATTCTTAAAGAGATATTTAAATATATATCTGATGGATCTTATATGCTGTATATATATATTTATTTAGTAATATATAAAACATATTCTGCTATGTGCAGAACATTAGAATGTATAATATTTACTGTAAATAAATAGTTAAACACTGACTGCCAAGGGCTCCAATGTCTGTAAATACATACATATACATCTTTAGAAATATATAGACATATATACACATACATACATATACATCTTTACACATATATAGACATATATACACATACATACATATACATCTTTAGACATATATAGACATATATACACATACATACATATACATCTTTAGACATATATAGACATATATACACATACATACATATACATCTTTAGACATATATAGACATATATACACATACATATACATCTTTAGAGATATATAGACATATATACACATACATACATATACATCTTTAGATATATATAGACATATATACACATACATACATATACATCTTTAGAGAGATATAGACATATATACACATACATACATATACATCTTTAGATATATATAGACATATATACACATACATACATATACATCTTTAGACATATATAGACATATATACACATACATACATATACATCTTTAGATATATATAGACATATATACACATACATACATATACATCTTTAGAGATATATAGACATATATACACATACATACATATACATCTTTAGAGATATATAGACATATATACACATACATACATATACATCTTTAGACATATATAGACATATATACACATACATACATATACATCTTTAGACATATATAGACATATATACACATACATACATATACATCTTTAGAGATATATAGACATATATACACATACATACATATACATCTTTAGATATATATATAGACATATATACACATACTTACATATACATCTTTAGAGATATATAGACATATATACACATACATACATATACATCTTTAGATATATATAGACATATATACACATACATACATATACATCTTTAGACATATATAGACATATATACACATACATACATATACATCTTTAGACATATAGACATATATACACATACATACATATACATCTTTAGAGATATATAGACATATATACACATACATACATATACATCTTTAGATATATATAGACATATATACACATACATACATATACATCTTTAGACATATATAGACATATATACACATACATACATATACATCTTTAGACATATATAGACATATATACACGTACATACATATACATCTTTAGACATATATAGACATATATACACATACATACATATACATCTTTAGACATATATAGACATATATACACATACAAACATATACATCTTTAGACATATATAGACATATATACACATACATACATATACATCTTTAGACATATATAGACATATATACACATACATACATATACATCTTTAGACATATATAGACATATATACACATACATACATATACATCTTTAGACATATATAGACATATATACACATACATACATATACATCTTTACACATATATAGACATATATACACATACATACATATACATCTTTAGACATATTTAGACATATATACACATACATACATATACATCTTTAGATATATATAGACATATATACACATACATATATATACATCTTTAGATATATAGACATATATACACATACATACATATACATCTTTAGATATATATAGACATATATACACATACATACATATACATCTTTAGAGATATATAGACATATATACACATATATACATATACATCTTTAGACATATATAGACATATATACACATGCATACATATACATCTTTAGACATATATAGACATATATACACATATATACATATACATCTTTAGACATATATAGACATATATACACATACATACATATACATCTTTACACATATATAGACATATATACACATACATACATATACATCTTTAGATATATATAGACATATATACACATACATACATATACATCTTTAGACATATATAGACATATATACACATACATACATATACATCTTTACACATATATAGACATATATACACATACATACATATACATCTTTAGACATATATAGACATATATACACATACATACATATACATCTTTAGACATATATAGACATATATACACATACATACATATACATCTTTAGACATATATAGACATATATACACATACATACATATACATCTTTACACATATATAGACATATATACACATACATATACATCTTTAGAGATATATAGACATATATACACATACATACATATACATCTTTAGACATATATAGACATATATACACATACATACATATACATCTTTAGATATATATAGACATATATACACATACATACATATACATCTTTAGACATATATAGACATATATACACATACATACATATACATCTTTAGACATATATAGACATATATACACATACATACATATACATCTTTAGACATATATAGACATATATACACATACATACATATACATCTTTAGAGATATATAGACATATATACACATACATACATATACATCTTTAGACATATATAGACATATATACACATGCATACATATACATCTTTAGACATATATAGACATATATACACATATATACATATACATCTTTAGACATATATAGACATATATACACATACATACATATACATCTTTACACATATATAGACATATATACACATACATACATATAAATCTGTAGATATATATAGACATATATACACATACATACATATACATCTTTAGACATATATAGACATATATACACATACATACATATACATCTTTACACATATATAGACATATATACACATACATACATATACATCTTTAGACATATATAGACATATATACACATACATACATATACATCTTTAGACATATATAGACATATATACACATACATACATATACATATTTAGACATATATACACATATATACACATACATACATATACATCTTTAGACATGTATATGTATATATTTCAGGGGCCGAATTATCAAGCTCCGAACGCAGCTTAATGCCCCGTGTTTCTGGTGAGTCCTCAGGCTCGCCAGAAACACAAGTTATGAAGCAGCGGTCTAAAGAGCGCTGCTCCATAACCTGTCTGCCTGCTCTGAGGCAGCGGACAGACATCGCCAGAAATCAACCTGATCCAATACGATCGGGTTGATTGACACCTCCTGCTAGCGGCCAATTGGCTGCGAATCTGCAGGGGGCGGCGTTGCACCAGCAGTTCACCAGAACTGCTTGTGCAATGTTAAATGCCGAGAGCGTATGCTGTCGGCATTTATCGATGTGCAGCAGACATGATAGGCAATATCGGATCATGTCCGCTAACATTCTGATAAATAGGCCCCTCAGTGCTAAATCCATTTGCAGTCCTTTTTCTTTCTAACATCTCAGACCTATTATATTTGAGCCCTTATAGCTTTTTTGTGCAATATGTTTTTTTAAATCATTTTTATTAGCTAGCGTTATTATGAGTGTAGCTGTACTTTTAAATGTAATTCTCATGAGTTTTGTGCAACTTTTTTGACTCGCATAACAGTTAACCACAGCTCTGAGGTCACGGTATTCATTCTTTCGTAAATCGTGATTGCGCTCACGCGTTTGCATTTACTTTCAACTTGTAATATGAGCTGAATTTAACTTGTGCACAAACGGTCATGAAAACCCGATATCGCAAGCAAACAATATTGCTCCACTTGTAATCTAGTCCTTAAAGGGACAGGCTAGTCAAAGCATAGGAGCTGGCCCATTTTTGGCTCAGCACCTGGATAGCACTTTCTGATTGGTGTCTAAATGTAGCCACCAATCAGCAAGCGCTACCCAGGTGCTGAACCTAAAATGGCCGGCTCCTAAGTTTACATTCAAATAAAGATACCAAGAGAACAAATAAAAATTCATAATAGGAGTAAATTAGAAAGTTGCTTAAAATCGCTGCTCTATCTGAATCATGAAAGTTTAATTTTGACAAGACTGTCCCTTTAATAAGTAATGAGTTGGTTTAGTAACTAATAGTGTATGATAATAAATACGGCCAATTCCTCCTCAAGGAAGGAAATCCTGAGAGAGATATTACTATGTTGCTATAAGTGGATCAAATAAAGTATGTCAATAATTTCATTGGGACAAATGTGGCACTAAATTCAAGTTAATATCGCTTCTTACAAAGTCTGGCTTTACTGGAGAGGACACTGATATTTTTGTATTTTTTATCCAAATGTTAATTCCATATTTATGTATGTTTGAAATTTTATTTACACATTAGTTTACATAAGTTTACATTAGAACGCAAAAAATGTAATGTTCTTTTTCATTAGCGCAATTGAGTTTACATTTTTCCCTTAAGTATTTTTTTAAATCCAAATACAATAGTACAAAGCAGTTAACCTTGCATAAAACAGACATAGTGAATATGAATCCTCTTTTCCAAATGGTTGCCAATCTAATCTGGAGTGAAGTGAAGAATCACTGATAGAAGAAGGTGTTTATACAAATGCATTAGCATGATGTTGGCTGTGCCTAAGTGCTAAAGAAAGCTATAAATGCTTTGTCAATGCCTCTTTAGGGAGGTAGCTCCAACATATCTTGCTGCACCATGGTATGTTAATCATGATAGAGTGATATTTACAATAAAGACAGTTATACAAATGATATGAACCTTTGCCTTTGAGTCACTAATTGATGTACACAAGCTCAGTGAAGTACAGTGTTAACAATTAAGAGTTGTTTGGAGGGATAGGACCAGAGAACTTATAAGAGGAAGTAGTTAAAGAGGAAATATCTGAACATAAATATGTGTTTTTGAGAAAATGTGTAAAACATTTCACATAGTAGATGCTGCACTAGAAAAGTAACGAGAAATGACAAGAGATTTAATTATTTGCAGAACAAAGAAAACAGAGTACAGACACATGATATATATATATGTGAGTATCCCATCTTGAGGATTTGAATGTTAAAGGGACAGTAAAGACCAAATTCATTTCATCATTCAGATAGGCCATGTCATTTTAAACAACTTTCTAATTCACTTTTATCATCAAATTTGCTTTATTCTCTTGGTATTCTTAGTTGAAAGCTAAACCAAAGTTGGCTCATATGCTTATTTCTAAGCCCTTGAAGGCTGCCTCTTATTTGAATGCATTTGACATTTTTTCACAGCTTGAGGGTGTTAGTTCATGTGTTTCATATAGATAACACTGTGCTCACGCACGTGGAGTTATTTAAGAGTCAGCACTAATTGCCTAAAATGCAAGTCTGTCAAAAGATGTGAAATAAGGGGGCAGTCTGCAGAAGCTTAGATACAAGGTAATCACGGAGGTAAAGAGTGTATTAATATAACAGTGTTGGTTATGCAAAACTAGGGAATATATATATATATATATGGGATTATCTATCGTTTTAAACAATAACATTTTTGTGTTTACTATCCCTTTAAGGTTAATACTTTGGGAAGCCAATGGAGAGATTGAGAGGTACAGCAGATGAAAAGAAATGTGTAATGAATATAGGTCTGACAGAGGCATTCTGGGTGGCTTGCCGAATTATCAGATTGTAGAATGTGAGGCCGGAGAGGATGGAGTTGTATACATTGTTATCTGAAGACAGCAAGTGCAATTGATTGAAGTTAAAGTGATGATAGTTTCTGTCTACAGTATATGAGATTGGAAGAGTGGGGATAATACTAAAGGGGAGAACAGGAAAAGATTAATTTTACATTATCAGAGGATATGAAATACTTTATAGACAGTTAGCAACACAAGTGAACAAGAAAAAGGATTAGTATGGTCCAGAAATGTTTATTTTTAGGTCATCTGTATGAGCTTGAAACCAAAATATTTTTGTCTAAGAGAAAATGGGAAGGCTGAAAAGAGATAGCAATGTAGAAAAGAGACATGTAGCACTCAAAAGAAAGTGGTAATAATGCAGAGGATGTGCCGGAGGAACGTATACAAAAGTAGGGTTAAAGAGAAGTGATAGAACGTAAAGCCACACATACCATTGGGGACTAGAGGGTTTAGAGCAGAAGAGTATGTAAATAGTTTTCTTTCATAAGGTGGTGAGAGTCCATAAACCATTACTCCTGCAACTCCTGGACACTAGGAAGAAGCAAAGAAACTCTTTGCCTTAATACCTCTCTGGTATTCCAGTATTATCTTTGCCTCTAGCAGGAAGGTGAAAAATTGAGGTGCTCAAGATTCTTCATTGAGAGGGGACCTCAGACCAATTTGAGGCCCATTTTTTACCTCAGCAAATTGCTACTGAGAGACAGAGGGGAGATTGAAGTATGGAACATAATTTTTCCCAGTGAGGAGTTAGTCACAAGCCTGCCACAGGTGTGCACAGCATTGGATGGGCTTTCTACAGGAAGCAGTCTATGGACTCTATTTATTAAGCAACAGATGCCCATCGTTTTAGGCTCTCCTGAAATGGAAGTTAAGAAAGAAGCAGCGGTCATAACAATGCGATCGGGATGACTGAAAGTCTCTGCTAGTGATAATGATAAATAGCGAATCATGTCCGCTTGACACTTAATAAATCTACCCCTATACCTGCATGTACACCATTTATGAGGTGCATCATGGGTAGGGAACACTAACATATGGTACTCAGATAAAATGCAGACGGACAGAATGCCGAAGCACATTTGTCTATCAGACATATGTCCGAGAGATTGTGTTCCGAGGTCGGCCGAGGGCAGATACGCTCCAGAGTGCTCTGTTCTAATCAGAGTCTCGGGTGCTGCAACCACCTCTGGCAACCTAACCATGGGTCCCAACTCCCACAACGTGCTATTATCTATCTATCTATCTGCCTGTCTGTATATCTGTCTGTATGTCTATCTTTTGATCTGTATCTATCCTTATCTATCTATTTATTTGTCTGTCTATCTTTGATCTGTATCTATCCTTATCGATCTATCTATCTATCTGTCTATCTATCTGTATCTATCTGTATGTCTATCTCTTGATCTGTATCTATCCTTATCTATCTATCTATCTATCTATCTATCGGTCTGTCTATCTTTGATCTGTATCTATCCTTATCTATCTCATTGTCAGACTGTTATACGATGGCCATTTGTCTGTCTGAATATTATTCATCACACAAATGTCAGTTGGAAAAATGCCCGTTGGATCACAGTCCGGCCACGCTAACATATACAGACACTACCACCTTATTGACTAGATTTTATTTCAGTTTAGTATAGTAATTTATGTAAGGAGTCATTTATTGTGGGCTACATAATCCTCTTAGTAAAATATTTATTTTGCACATAAATATTTACATATTTAACTTTTTCTGTTACTTGCAGTGTGCTCTTTGTTTTATCTTCTAGCTCTTCATGTTTAGGCACTAACTCTTTGTTTTATCTTCTAGCTCTTCATGTTTAGGCACTAACTCTTTGTTATTTCTTCTGGCTCTTCATGTTTAGGCACTAACTCTTTGTTTTATCTTCTAGCTCTTCATGTTTAGGCACTAACTCTTTGTTATTTCTTCTGGCTCTTCATGTTTAGGCACTAACTCTTTGTTATTTCTTCTGGCTCTTCATGTTTAGGCACTAACTCTTTGTTTTATCTTCTAGCTCTTCATGTTTAGGCACTAACTCTTTGTTTTATCTTCTAGCTCTTCATGTTTAGGCACTAACTCTTTGTTTTATCTTCTAGCTCTTCATGTTTAGGCACTAACTCTTTGTTATTTCTTCTGGCTCTTCATGTTTAGGCACTAACTCTTTGTTATTTCTTCTGGCTCTTCATGTTTAGGCACTAACTCTTTGTTTTATCTTCTAGCTCTTCATGTTTAGGCACTAACTCTTTGTTATTTCTTCTGGCTCTTCATGTTTAGGCACTAACTCTTTGTTATTTCTTCTGGCTCTTCATGTTTAGGCACTAACTCTTTGTTTTATCTTCTAGCTCTTCATGTTTAGGCACTAACTCTTTGTTTTATCTTCTAGCTCTTCATGTTTAGGCACTAACTCTTTGTTTTATCTTCTAGCTCTTCATGTTTAGGCCCTAGCTCTTTGTTTTATCTTCTAGCTCTTCATGTTTAGGCACTAACTCTTTGTTATTTCTTCTGGCTCTTCATGTTTAGGTACTAACTCTTTGTTTTATCTTCTAGCTCTTCATGTTTAGGCACTAACTCTTTGTTATTTCTTCTGGCTCTTCATGTTTAGGTACTAACTCTTTGTTTTATCTTCTAGCTCTTCATGTTTAGGCACTAACTCTTTGTTATTTCTTCTAGCTCTTCATGTTTAGGCACTAACTCTTTGTTATTTCTTCTAGCTCTTCATGTTTAGGCACTAACTCTTTGTTTTATCTTCTAGCTCTTCATGTTTAGGCACTAGCTCTTTGTTTTATCTTCTAGCTCTTCATGTTTAGGCACTAACTCTTTGTTTTATCTTCTAGCTCTTCATGTTTAGGCACTAACTCTTTGTTTTATCTTCTAGCTCTTCATGTTTAGGCACTAACTCTTTGTTATTTCTTCTGGCTCTTCATGTTTAGGCACTGACTCTTTGTTATTTCTTCTGGCTCTTCATGTTTAGGTACTAACTCTTTGTTATTTCTTCTAGCTCTTCATCTTTAGGCACTAACTCTTTGTTATTTCTTCTAGCTCTTCATGTTTAGGCACTAACTCTTTGTTTTATCTTCTAGCTCTTCATGTTTAGGCACTAACTCTTTGTTATTTCTTCTGGCTCTTCATGTTTAGGTACTAACTCTTTGTTATTTCTTCTAGCTCTTCATGTTTAGGCACTAACTCTTTGTTATTTCTTCTAGCTCTTCATGTTTAGGCACTAACTCTTTGTTATTTCTTCTGGCTCTTCATGTTTAGGCACTAACTCTTTGTTTTATCTTCTAGCTCTTCATGTTTAGGCCCTAGCTCTTTGTTTTATCTTCTAGCTCTTCATGTTTAGGCACTGGCTCTTTGTTTTATCTTCTAGCTCTTCATGTTTAGGCACTAACTCTTTGTTTTATCTTCTAGCTCTTCATGTTTAGGCCCTAGCTCTTTGTTTTATCTTCTAGCTCTTCATGTTTAGGCACTGGCTCTTTGTTTTATCTTCTAGCTCTTCATGTTTAGGCACTAACTCTTTGTTATTTCTTCTAGCTCTTCATGTTTAGGCACTGGCTCTTTGTTATTTCTTCTAGCTCTTCATGTTTAGGCACTAGCTCTTTGTTATTTCTTCTAGCTCTTCATGTTTAGGCACTAACTCTTTGTTTTATCTTCTAGCTCTTCATGTTTAGGCACTAGCTCTTTGTTATTTCTTCTAGCTCTTCATGTTTAGACACTAACTCTTTGTTTTATCTTCTAGCTCTTCATGTTTAGGCACTAGCTCTTTGTTATTTCTTCTAGCTCTTCATGTTTAGGCACTAGCTCTTTGTTATTTCTTCTAGCTCTTCATGTTTAGGCACTAACTCTTTGTTATTTCTTCTAGCTCTTCATGTTTAGGCACTAACTCTTTGTTATTTCTTCTAGCTCTTCATGTTTAGGCACTAACTCTTTGTTATTTCTTCTGGCTCTTCATGTTTAGGCACTAACTCTTTGTTTTATCTTCTAGCTCTTCATGTTTAGGCCCTAGCTCTTTGTTTTATCTTCTAGCTCTTCATGTTTAGGCACTGGCTCTTTGTTTTATCTTCTAGCTCTTCATGTTTAGGCACTAACTCTTTGTTATTTCTTCTAGCTCTTCATGTTTAGGCACTAACTCTTTGTTATTTCTTCTAGCTCTTCATGTTTAGGCACTAACTCTTTGTTTTATCTTCTAGCTCTTCATGTTTAGGCACTGGCTCTTTGTTTTATCTTCTAGCTCTTCATGTTTAGGCACTAACTCTTTGTTATTTCTTCTAGCTCTTCATGTTTAGGCACTAACTCTTTGTTTTATCTTCTAGCTCTTCATGTTTAGGCCCTAGCTCTTTGTTATTTCTTCTAGCTCTTCATGTTTAGGCACTGGCTCTTTGTTATTTCTTCTAGCTCTTCATGTTTAGGCACTAACTCTTTGTTTTATCTTCTAGCTCTTCATGTTTAGGCACTGGCTCTTTGTTTTATCTTCTAGCTCTTCATGTTTAGGCACTGGCTCTTTGTTATTTCTTCTAGCTCTTCATGTTTAGGCACTAACTCTTTGTTATTTCTTCTAGCTCTTCATGTTTAGGCACTGGCTCTTTGTTTTATCTTCTAGCTCTTCATGTTTAGGCACTAACTCTTTGTTTTATCTTCTAGCTCTTCATGTTTAGGCCCTAGCTCTTTGTTATTTCTTCTAGCTCTTCATGTTTAGGCACTGGCTCTTTGTTATTTCTTCTAGCTCTTCATGTTTAGGCACTAACTCTTTGTTATTTCTTCTAGTTCTTCATGTTTAGGCACTAACTCTTTGTTATTTCTTCTAGCTCTTCATGTTTAGGCACTAACTCTTTGTTATTTCTTCTAGTTCTTCATGTTTAGGCACTAACTCTTTGTTATTTCTTCTAGCTCTTCATGTTTAGGCACTAACTCTTTGTTTTATCTTCTAGCTCTTCATGTTTAGGCACTAACTCTTTGTTATTTCTTCTAGCTCTTCATGTTTAGGCACTAACTCTTTGTTATTTCTTCTAGCTCTTCATGTTTAGGCACTAACTCTTTGTTTTATCTTCTAGCTCTTCATGTTTAGGCACTAACTCTTTGTTATTTCTTCTAGCTCTTCATGTTTAGGCACTAACTCTTTGTTTTTTCTTCTAGCTCTTCATGTTTAGGCACTAACTCTTTGTTATTTCTTCTAGCTCTTCATGTTTAGGCACTAACTCTTTGTTTTATCTTCTAGCTCTTCATGTTTAGGCACTAACTCTTTGTTATTTCTTCTAGCTCTTCATGTTTAGGCACTAACTCTTTGTTATTTCTTCTAGCTCTTCATGTTTAGGCACTGACTCTTTGTTATTTCTTCTAGCTCTTCATGTTTAGGCACTAACTCTTTGTTATTTCTTCTAGCTCTTCATGTTTAGGCACTAGCTCTTTGTTTTTTTCTTCTAGCTCTTCATGTTTAGGCACTAGCTCTTTGTTATTTCTTCTAGCTCTTCATGTTTAGGCACTAACTCTGTTATTTCTTCTAGCTCTTCATGTTTAGGCACTAACTCTTTGTTATTTCTTCTAGCTCTTCATGTTTAGGCACTGACTCTTTGTTATTTCTTCTAGCTCTTCATGTTTAGGCACTAACTCTTTGTTATTTCTTCTAGCTCTTCATGTTTAGGCACTAACTCTTTGTTATTTCTTCTAGCTCTTCATGTTTAGGCACTAGCTCTTTGTTATTTATTCTAGCTCTTCATGTTTAGGCACTAACTCTTTGTTATTTCTTCTAGCTCTTCATGTTTAGGCACTAACTCTTTGTTATTTCTTCTAGCTCTTCATGTTTAGGCACTAACTCTTTGTTATTTCTTCTAGCTCTTCATGTTTAGGCACTGGCTCTTTGTTATTTCTTCTAGCTCTTCATGTTTATGCACTAGCTCTTTGTTTTTTCTTCTATCTCTTCATGTTTAGGCACTAGCTCTTTGTTTTTTCTTCTATCTATTCATGTTTAGGCACTAGCTCTTTGTTTCTTCTTCTAGCTCTTCATGTTTAGGCACTGGCTCTTTGTTATTTCTTCTAGCTCTTCATGTTTAGGCACTAGCTCTTTGTTTTTTCTTCTATCTCTTCATGTTTAGGCACTGGCTCTTTGTTATTTCTTCTAGCTCTTCATGTTTAGGCACTAGCTCTTTGTTTTTTCTTCTAGCTCTTCATGTTTAGGCACTAGCTCTTTGTTTTTTCTTCTAGCTCTTCATGTTTAGGCACTGCCTCTTTGTTTTGTTTTTATAGCTCTTCGTGTTTAGGCACTAGCTCTTTGTTTTTTCTTCTAGCTCTTCATGTTTAGGCACTGGCTCTTTGTTTTATTCTTCTGGCTCTTCATGTTTAGGCACTAGCTCTTTGTTATTTCTTCTAGCTCTTAATGTTTAGGCACTAACTCTTTGTTTTTTCTACTAGCTCTTCATGTTTAGGCACTGGCTCTTTGTTTTTTCTTCTAGCTCTTCATGTTTAGGCACTGGCTCTTTGTTTTTTTCTTCTGGCTCTTCATGTTTAGGCACTAGCTCTTTGTTATTTCTTCTAGCTCTTAATGTTTAGGCACTAACTCTTTGTTTTTTCTTCTAGCTCTTCATGTTTAGGCACTGGCTCTTTGTTTTTTCTTCTAGCTCTTCATGTTTAGGCACTAGCTCTTTGTTTTTTATTCTAGCTCTTCATGTTTAGGCACTGGCTCTTTGTTTTTTCTTCTAGGTCTTCATGTTTAGGCACTAGCTCTTTGTTTTTTATTCTAGCTCTTCATGTTTAGGCACTGGCTCTTTGTTTTTTATTCTAGTTCTTCATGTTTAGGCACTGGCTCTTTGTTATTTCTTCTAGCTCTTCATGTTTAGGCACTAGCTCTTTGTTTCTTCTTCTAGCTCTTCATGTTTAGGCACTAGCTCTTTTTTTTTCTTCTAGCTCTTCATGTTTAGGCACTGGCTCTTTCTTATTTCTTCCAGGCCTTCGTGTTTAGGCACTGGCTCTTTGTTTTTTCTTCTAGCTCTCCATGTTTAGGCACTAAACTGGGCTAAATTATGAGTGGAGAGCTTGTGTGTTAACTTAGTTAGAAGTAAGCTTTTTGTGCGTGTCGGATAGCACGCGTATTACAGGTTAAAAGTAAAAAGTTTTTGCATGTGCAATAACCCGATGTGCACAAAAAGCTGAGCTTCAAATCATGACCACGTTAAAGTATTCCAACCATAGACTTAAATATTGTGCAAAATAGTGGAAACACCATTACTCGCGCCCAAAACCTGTTTGCATTTGCGAATCTGACATGAAATATGAATATTTCACATTCCAATTTTATTCACATAGAAGAATATGTATTATTTATTCATAAATACAAACTTCTACATATATGTGATTTTTTTTGGTACAATACAGGGAGTGCAGAATTATTAGGCAAATTAGTATTTTGACCACATCATCCTCTTTATGCATGTTGTCTTACTCCAAGCTGTATAGGCTCGAAAGCCTACTACCAATTAAGCATATTAGGTGATGTGCATCTCTGTAATGAGAAGGGGTGTGGTCTAATGACATCAACACCCTATATCAGGTGTGCATAATTATTAGGTAACTTCCTTTCCTTTGGCAAAATGGGTCAAAAGAAGGACTTGACAGGCTCAGAAAAGTCAAAAATAGTGAGATATCTTGCAGAGGGATGCAGCACTCTTAAAATTGCAAAGCTTCTGAAGCGTGATCATCGAACAATCAAGCGTTTCATTCAAAATAGTCAATAGGGTCGCAAGAAGCGCAAAGGCGCAAAATAACTGCCCATGAACTGAGAAAAGTCAAGCGTGCAGCTGCCAAGATGCCACTTGCCACCAGTTTGGCCATATTTCAGAGCTGCAACATCACTGGAGTGCCCAAAAGCACATGGTGTGCAATACTCAGAGACATGGCCAAGGTAAGAAATGCTGAAAGACGACCACCACTGAACAAGACACACAAGCTGAAACATCAAGACTGGGCCAAGAAATATCTCAAGACTGATTTTTCTAAGGTTTTATGGACTGATGAAATGAGAGTGAGTCTTGATGGGCGAGATGGATGGGCCCGTGGCTGGATTGGTAAAGGGCAGAGAGCTCCAGTCCGACTCAGACGCCAGCAAGGTGGAGGTGGAGTACTGGTTTGGGCTGGTATCATCAAAGATGCGCTTGTGGGGCCTTTTCAGGTTGAGGATGGAGTCAAGCTCAACTCCCAGTCCTACTGCCAGTTTCTGGAAGACACCTTCTTCAAGCAGTGGTACAGGAAGAAGTCTGCATCCTTCAAGAAAAACATGATTTTCATGCAGGACAATGCTCCATCACACGCGTCCAAGTACTCCACAGCGTGGCTGGCAAGAGAGGGTATAAAAGAAGAAAATCTAATGACATGGCCTCCTTGTTCACCTGATCTGAACCCCATTGAGAACCTGTGGTCCATCATCAAATGTGAGATTTACAAGGAGGGAAAACAGTACACCTCTCTGAACAGTGTCTGGGAGGCTGTGGTTGCTGCTGCACGCAATGTTGATGGTGAACAGATCAAAACACTGACAGAATCCATGAATGGCAGGCTTTTGAGTGTCCTTGCAAAGAAAGGTGGCTATATTGGTCACTGATTTGTTTTTGTTTTGATTTTGAATGTCAGAAATGTATATTTGTGAATGTTGAGATGTTATATTGGTTTCACTGGTAAAAATAAATAATTGAAATGGGTATATATTTGTTTTTTGTTAAGTTGCCTAATAATTATGCACAGTAATAGTCACCTGCACACACAGATATCCCCCTAAAATAGCTATAACTAAAAACAAACTAAAAACTACTTCCAAAACTATTCAGCTTTGATATTAATGAGTTTTTTGGGTTCATTGAGAACATGGTTGTTGTTCAATAATAAAATGAATCCTCAAAAATACAACTTGCCTAATAATTCTGCACTCCCTGTATATATTTATATCTTTAAAACCATTTGTGCACAAGCGGTAAGTAAATCATTTCAATGAGAAACCCAAAGATTGTGAAAAAATTATAACTTTATTTCCATATGATCGCATTTGGCGGCAAAATGGTGGCATCAAATATACCTAAATGGGTTTAGACCAATTCCTTGGGTTGTCTACTTATAAAACAATTTATTGTTTTGATAGGTAAAAAAAAAACAAGAAGGCTCTATTTCTGTTTAAATTGAGTTATATTCCTTACAGACTTAGGCC
This sequence comes from Bombina bombina, assembly GCF_027579735.1. Taxonomy (NCBI): domain Eukaryota; kingdom Metazoa; phylum Chordata; class Amphibia; order Anura; family Bombinatoridae; genus Bombina; species Bombina bombina. The sequence goes on along the minus strand of NC_069510.1, from coordinate 148,471,934 downwards.
CCTATTTATCAAGGTCTGGCGGACCTGATCCAACAGTGCTGATCAGGTCCACCAGACCATGCTGAATACGGCGAGCAATACGCTCTCCGTATTCAGCATTGCACCAGCAGCTCACAAGAGCTGCTGGTGCAACACCGCCCCCTGCAGACTCGCGGCCGCCAGCAGGGGGGTGTTAATCAACCCGATCGTACTCGATCGGGTTGATTTCCGGCGATGTCTGTCCACCTGCTCAGAGCAGGCGGACAGGTTATGGAGCAGCGGTCTTTGTCTGGCGGTCTGCAGGCTCGCCAGAAACACGGGGCATCAAGCTCCATTCGGAGCTTGATAAATATGCCCCTTAGTGACTATGCAACTTTCTCTAATAGATAAGGGATAAAAGTTAAGTTACAGTCAGTTTGTTTACAACTATATATCATGGCATATTTATCAAGCTCCGTATGAAGCTTGATGTCCCAAGTTTCCAGCGAGCCTTGAGGCTCGTCGGAAACAGAAGTTATGAAGCAGCGGTTTAAAGACCGCTGTTCCATAACCTGTTTGCCTGCTCTGAGGTGGCAGACAGACGTCGCCAGAAATCAACCCAATTGAGTACGATTGGGTTGATTGACACCTCTTGCTAGCGGCCGATTGGCCACGAATCTGCAGGGGGCAGCGTTGCACCAGCAGTTGACAAGAACTGCTGGTGCAATGATAAATGCAGAAAGCGTATGCAGTGTACATTGCAATAAAACATAAAAAAATCCCAAAGATTTTGTGTGATTTCTCTACATGCCAGAGAGGTTTTGAATATCAGGCACTGAAAACTTTGAGATTCGTCAGTAAAACTATCTCTGTCCCGGTTTATAGTTTTTCAATCTATCAATTCAACTCGGAAAATGTCTGCGTACGCCATTCATGGATTGGGATTTAGTCTGGGGGTACAGGAGAGCAGAAGGAGTTTGGCTTCCTCAGGAGGCAAAGTTACAAATAATATTCTTGGACTCTAGTGCTATCTTAAGGTCCCTTCAAAGCTTTTCTATTTCAAAAGGAGAAATGTATCTGTCTTCATTCAATCTATGTTACTATTAAAGATTTTCCATTATCATAGGATGAATTCTTAAGGTTTTATGTCTGGACACAGACAAATTTCCTATATCTTGCATCAGATGTAGGAAATCTGGGAAGCAGATTTCTTTAGTAGGTAATTCCTTCTACAGAAATGTTTTCTCGTTCAAGTACTTTTCTACTAGATAATGGAACAATGGGGTCTCCCAGAGTTAGAACTGATGATTTCTGTTTCCAAGAACCATAGTTCGAATTGAATAGAACATTCTTCATTAATCTGACTGCTACAGTCAGGCCTCACATAACTTGGTTTGCAAATCTGACTTAGATGCCAAGCTTTCTCCAATGATCAAGATCTTGAGTCTCTCATCTTGATAGATTAGACATTAAATAACTATTTTTTTTAAACAAAGAGGTTTCTTTGATGCTGTACTGAACACTTATTTCAGGTCATAAGGCCTGTTACAAGTAAAATTTCTCCAATGATTTGGAAAGTTTTTCTTTCCTGCTATGAAAATGAATGACTTGTCTGCTAATTCTACAGTATTTCATTATAGATGGAAATTGCTGGGTGTCTTGACACCACCTTCTGAAAGAAAACTAAAATCATACTTACCTGATAAATTAATTTCTTTCATGGTGGTGAGAGTCCACAATACATGCTCCTGTCCTACCTTTTTTACTTCTTCTTTCATGGCTATTCATTAGACTGGAATATCAGAGAGGTGAGAGGGATTAAGTAATCTATGAGTTTTGGGAATCGTTGCCTCCTCCTAGTGGCCAGAAGTTGAATCCCAGTAGTAATGGTTCATGGACTCTCACCACCATGAAATAAATTACTTTATCTAGTATTCATTAATTTTGTTTCCACGGCTACCGATTGAGTATGATAAGCAGAGAGAAATAGCCTTAAGGTTTGACTAAAAGTTATATTTGTGACTGCAGTCTCTGTAGTGGTAGTGAGGCTAATGTGTAGGTCACAGTGAATAAGTGTTAGGATTTGCTTAGAAATGGCCATCAGCACATTGTATACAGGGATTGAGTAACAGAGGTTACTGCATTACTGCAACTATCTAATGAGTAAGTAAAACATATTTCACGTACATATCATTGCCTATCAGCTCTTAGCTTCCTGGTATACTTTTAGAAAAAAAAAATCTATATCTGCACCAATAGCATCAGATCTTATACATATTTCAGCAATATGAAACAGACCACACACAGAAATGTAATAGGTGAGCACTTTTAGCTACCACCCAGGAGGAAAGAGGCAAACTAATAGATCATGATAATAAGATGGCTCAGATTATTAGCAAATGATTGATTCTTCACAACACTCATGTGAATCATATAAATCTCAATGTTCTAAACCATATTATGAACAAGTCATAACATTTTGCATAGATTCTTATTGTGCTCTGCCTGTCTGTCCTATATGAACAACATAGCTTGTGCCCATTTACTTGCCCATATATAGGGTACAACAATATATCAATATTTGAAGATATTGCCCATTGCCTTTGGTTGCTTCCATTTTGCTTCTGTGTAGGTATCAGAAAAAAATGTAATGTATGCTTTCATACTCCAATTAACCACCAGCAATATAGGTAATAGGATTTCTCCAGAGTGTTATGTTGACATATAATGCCTAAACTATTCAGGTTTTGCAGGAATCAGAATAACGTTTGTAATAGTGTCCAAAAAGAAACAACTGTTGGCATATAACCCTTACAGAAGTCAAATGGAGAGGAGCAAGATAAATTAAATGGTTTTAACTTAATAGAAGACCCACACCACTTCCCCAGCAGTAGGAACAAGAAATGTGGGTGAAAGAAAGAATAAGCCATATTAGAGGGATCAGTATTCAAGAAATGTCAGATTGACTGAGCCAAGCTGCAGTTAGAAAATGATTGAAGAGAACAAGAGTATAAGAGCTCATGAATCAAAAGGACTATATTCCATATAGCACATGAGAACAGAAACAAGGCCAATTAATCTAGACTAGGAATAATGTTACTGAGATTTGCTTTGCTAGGGGTGAGAGAACCAGATATGTTTTGAGGGTGAGTACAGGGGAAGATCTGACAGTGTCCAAATTAGCAAAGATTTCCCATGAGACAAAAAGAAAAGTGTAGGAGAGAAGGAGGGTTCATGTAGCGGGTCTCCTTTTGTTTAGTGAATTGATATTTACAGTGATTAAATTATAAATAACTGTCTAAACTAGACTTTAAGGGAGCATTTTACCCAAGATGCCTCTTCGGTGTAATGCATGTATTTTAAATCTATAAGAAAGTTGCCCCTTGAAATAAACCTGCAGAAGCTATTCTTATTGGTCGCTCATAGACTGGCACAGAAGTGGGCTCCTGCACATGTCTATGGGTCTACATGCAGCTGACATTGCTACATTGGTTGTATAGGCCATCAATCAAAGGATAAAAACAGATTTCACATGTGAGGGGCCAGTGATGCAGGCTTGTCTGCATAGTGACGTGCTTACTATTATTACATATACATGGCAAATACAAACATTCTGTTGTAGGGAGACAAATTTTACTTTGGCAGTATTTTTGTTTGTTTTATCATTTCCCTTGTTTAACCACCTAATGTTAAGGCCTCCGGTGAACGTCAACACTGTAATATTTTTTTTTTATTGTAAGAGAAAAAAAAAAAGAGGAAAAGAAGCTGTTTTGGAAATGGAATATTAACCCCCTCAGAGTTTGAGGCAGCTGGTTTGGATAGAGATTCCAAAATATAGATTCAAGAATGTGTCACTTAGTGTGGGAGCTGAAATGTTACTCTGCCAAATTTAGCAGAAGGACTTGCTCTGTGCTTGTAGATGTTATAGGGGGGAGGGTCACTGATGTTCCAGGGATAGGACAACATGGATGAACCACACAGGATGAGGAGAGACTTCTGTGAGAAGGTTATAAAACGGCTTTCTCACCTAATAACCGTTGGATTGTTAACAAATATAAAGAAACAAACTCATCCAAGCGTTTCGTAGTCTTAACATCAAATATCTAGCAAGGACTCTAAAGGATTTGTAAAGTTCTGAAAAGAACCAAAAAACAATGGTTTAATAAGGAAGCAGATTTTTGGAAACTAGCTAGGTTGTTAAACTTGACAAAGAACAATAACAAATATTCCTGAAGAAAAAGCACAAAACAAAATGATAAAACAAATGAATTGAAGTGATATGGAAGTCAAAAACGTTAATGGTTCAGGCAGAACATACAATATTTAACATTGTTTTTATTCTTCTATTATTAATTGTTGTCATTTGTTGAAAATGATACCTAAGTATCCTCAGGAGCTACAATGCACTATTGAGAGATAGATGTTGATTGGTAGCTTTTGCCACTGGCTCGCCAGCTGTTTTTAGCTATATCCCAGTAGTGCGTTACTGCTATGTGATCGATTCAGATCTTGTCAGTAGAGTTTATGGTCTGTTTTTTCAGTTCCCGATACATGTTTTTCAACACTGGAGTGATCACAATGCAAACAATAAGACAATTTTCTTATTGGAAAAATGTTGGATAGAATATCGAAAAAAAAGTCACCCAAATGATGCATCTATAGCATAAAATCTGGTGATCATAATACATATTTTAATATTTTTAAGCATTTTTTGGGACTATTTTTCACTTATCAAATTCAGCACCTAAAGGGACTTGATAACGTACAAAACATGTTTGCGAGTATTTCAAGACGATATGGAATAATGCTATTATGTTACACATGTACAATCCACTTTGAAATGGCCGTAGATACTATTTTATTTGTATATATAAATAAATGGTCTAGATTCATTAAACCTAAATTCATTAACACAATATAGTCCATTTGTAGTAGGTGGGGAAGATATTTATATATATATATTTAATAGACATACTGTATCTGTCGTTTTTTGCAATGGTTTAAACAGAATACAGAAGTAAAAAAAATATTTTTTAAAAATCCTTATTTAAAATAACTAGAAGTTAGTGTTGCCATCTTCCTACAGAAATACAAATTCAGCAAAGACAAACCTCATTCTGTACAGTGAATGTTGGAGATATTTTAATCCCTATAACTTGTTCATTGTTTTAGGTTTTATAGTATAAGAACTTTTACAAAAACTGTTAAAAAACTGTTTTTCATTAATATTTTTTTTATTTTTTTTAAATGTTTAAAAACTGTAACTCACATCTTTCTTTACCCACATGTTTGGTTTGTTTTTTGTATTCTAAAATGCAAATACTCTATATTTATTTAAAACAACAAATATTACCTCTGATTATGGTACTGTACAATCTTTCTGATGGTATTATGTATACACAAGTATTAAAGATGATATTATTTACCTTTATATATAGGTATTCATACAGATATAGATAGGAATATCAACTTTAAAATACAAAGAACATATTCCCCTATGTGAAGAACATTGGAATGTAAAATATTTACAGTAAATACATAGTCAAATGAATATTGCATAAAAAAATATTTTATTTCAGCCTCTTAAATGCAAAGGGCTCCAATGCACGTATATACATACATATGTACTAATATACAGTACATACATATGTATTTATGTGCATATATGTGTTTTACTGTATAATTACAATTCATATTCCCCATTCCAATGTTATTTACTTACATGATAATGTCCTTTTTATTCCTATATCTATATGTAGATATATAGGTATAGATATGAATTTTACATGGATGGTATCAGACATAGATATATAGAAATATATATTTAATAATAAAAAAGAACATTATTTTCCAAGTGAAAAATATAGGAATGTAAAATATGCGTTTTGCGGGTTGGCGCACATGAAAACATAGGATTCTTAAGATACGTTATTAAATTATTAGATATTCTAAAAAATATTCGAAATAATCCATAGAATATATCCATATATTTTACATTGTGTTTATTAATTTTTAATAATTTATATATTCTTCTAATATTTCAAAAACGCGCTTTAGCTTAATATTTCATGTGTGCTAAACCGACCGCATAAGATCTAAATTGAGAAGTGTGATGTGCAAAATGCATATTTTACATTCCTATGTTCTGCACATAGAATATAATGTACTTTTTATTTTTAAATATATATTTCTTTATATATATATATATATATTTATATATATATATATATATATATATGTAATAATGTTCTTGTAAAATACATTTCTATACCTATATATCTATAGGAATAGATATGCAAGTATAGGTATATACACACATTTATATAAATTTGTTTTTAAGAATAAAAAGGACATTATCCCGTAAGTAAAGAACATTGGAATGTTGATTATGTACAGTAAATATACATTAAATCTCAGAAATACAGAAATATATATATACTGTATATATACACATACATATTTAGACATGTTTATGTGTTTATGTAAGTATCTCTATGTTAAACCCCTTTGCAGCTTTTTTTTCCCTAACACCTGAGACCTAAAATCTTTGAGTCCTAACATTTGATTGCATTATTATTTATTATTTCAAATTTTTTTTTTTATTTTTTTTTATCAGACAGTGTTATTATGAGTGTAACTGTACTGTGTAATGTATACTTATTAGATAGTGTTATTATGTGTGTAACTGTACTGTGTAATGTATATTTATTAGATGCTGTTATTATGAGTGTAACTGTACTATGTAATGTATATTTATTAGTGTTATTATGTGTGTTACTGTACTGTGTAATGTATATTTATTAGTGTTATTATGTGTGTAACTGTATTGTGTAATGTATATTTATTAGATAGTGTTATTGTGTGTGTAACTGTACCATGTAATGTATATTTATTAGATAGTGTTATTATGAGTGTAACTGTACTGTGTAATGTATATTTATTAGACAGTGTTATTATGTGTGTAACTGTACTGTGTAATGTATATTTATTAGATGGTGTTATTATGTGTGTAACTGTACTGTGTAATGTATATTTATTAGATGCTGTTATTATGAGTGTAACTGTACTATGTAATGTATATTTATTAGATAGTGTTATTATGTGTGTTACTGTACTGTGTAATGTATATTTATTAGTGTTATTATGTGTGTAACTGTATTGTGTAATGTATATTTATTAGATAGTGTTATTATGAGTGTAACTGTACTGTGTAATGTATATTTATTAGATAGTGTTATTATGTGTGTAACTGTACTGTGTAATGTATATTTATTAGATGCTGTTATTATGAGTGTAACTGTACTGTGTAATGTATATTTATTAGATAGTGTTATTATGTGTGTTACTGTACTGTGTAATGTATATTTATTAGATAATGTTATTATGTGTGTAACTGTACTGTGTAATGTATATTTATTAGATGGTGTTATGTGCGTAACTGTACTGTGTAATGTATATTTATTAGATGGTGTTATTATGAGTGTAACTGTACTGTGTAATGTATATTTATTAGATAGTGTTATTATGTGTGTTACTGTACTGTGTAATGTATATTTATTAGATAGTGTTATTATGTGTGTTACTGTACTGTGTAATGTATATTTATTAGATAGCGTTATTATGTGTGTAACTGTACTGTGTAATGTATATTTATTAGATGGTGTTATTATAAGTGTAACTGTACTGTGTAATGTATATTTATTAGACAGTGTTATTATGAGTGTAACTGTACTGTGTAATGTATATTTATTAGATTGTGTTAATATGAGTGTAACTGTACTGTGTAATGTGTATTTATTAGATAGTGTTATTATGTGTGTAACTGTACTGTGTAAAGTATATTTATTAGGCAGTGTTATTATGTGTGTAACTGTACTGTGTAATGTATATTTATTAAATAGTGTTCTTATGTGTGTAACTGTACCGTGTAATGTATTTTTATCAGACAGTGTTATTATGAGTGTAACTGTACTGTGTAATGTATATTTATTAGACAGTGTTATGTGTGTAACTGTACTGTGTAATGTATATTTATTAATTAGTGTTATGTGTGTAACTGTACTGAGTAATGTATATTTAGTAGACAGTGTTATTATGTGTGTAACTGTACTGTGTAATGTATATTTATTAGATAGTGTTATTATGAGTGTAACTGTACTGTGTAATGTATATTTATTAGATAGTGTTATTATATGTGTAACTGTACTGTGTAATATATATTTATTAGATAGTGTTATTATGTGTGTAACTGTACTATCGGCTAGATTTAGAGTTTTGTCGGTAAGGACCCGCGTAGCTAACGCCGGCTTTTTTCTGGCCGCACCATAAAAATAACTCTGGTATTGAGAGTCCACATAAAGGCTGCGTTAGGCTCCAAAAAAGGAGCGTAGAGCATATTTAAGGCAGCTTCAACTCTCGATACCAGAGTTGCTTACGGAAGCGGCCAGCCTCAAAAACGTGCTCGTGCACGATTCCCCCATAGGAAACAATGGGGCTGTTTGAGCTGAAAAAAAACCTAACACCTGCAAAAAAGCCGCGTTCAGCTCCTAACGCAGCCCCATTGTTTGCTATGGGGAAACACTTCCTATGTCTGCACCTAACACTCTAACATGTACCCCGAGTCTAAACACCCCTAGCCTTACACTTATTAACCCCTAATCTGCCGCCCCCGCTATCGCTGATCCCTGCATATTATTTTTAACCCCTACTCTGCCGCTCCGTAAACTGCCGCTACTTACATTATCCTTATGTACCCCTAATCTGCTGCCCCTAACACCGCCGACCCCTATATTATATTTATTGACCCCTAATCTGCCCCCCACAACGTCGCCTCCACCTGCCTACACTTATTAACCCCTAATCTGCCGAGCGGACCGCACCGATATCATAATAAAGTTATTAACCCATAATCCGCCTCACTAACCCTATAATAAATAGTATTAACCCCTAATCTGCCCTCCCTAACATCGCCGACACCTAACTTCAATTATTAACCCCTAATCTGCCGACCGGAGCTCACCGCTATTCTAATAAATGTATTAACCCCTAAAGCTAAGTCTAACCCTAACACTAACACCCCCCTAACTTAAATATAATTTAAATCTAACAAAATTAATTAACTCTTATTAAATAAATCATTCCTATTTAAAGCTAAATACTTACCTGTAAAATAAATCCTAATATAGCTACAATATAAATTATAATTATATTATAGCTATTTTAGGATTAATATTTATTTTACAGGTAACTTTGTATTTATTTTAACCAGGTACAATAGCTATTAAATAGTTAAGAACTATTTAATAGCTAAAATAGTTAAAATAATTACAAAACTACCTGTAAAATAAATCCTAACTTAAGTTACAATTAAACCTAACACTATACTATCATTAAATTCATTAAATAAAATACCTACAATTACCTACAATTAAACCTAACACTACACTATCAATACATTAATTAAATACAATACCTACAAATAACTACAATAAAATAAACTAACTAAAGTACAAAAAATAAAAAAGAACTAAGTTACAAAAAATAAAAAAATATTTACAAACATAAGAAAAATATTACAACAATTTTAAACTAATTACACCTACTCTAAGCCCCCTAATAAAATAACAAAGACCCCCAAAATAAAAAATACCCTACCCTATTCTAAATTACTAAAGTTCAAAGCTCTTTTACCTTACCAGCCCTTAACAGGGCCCTTTGTGGGGTATGCCCCAAGAAGTTCAGCTCTTTTGCCTGTAAAAACAAACACATACAATACCCCCCCCAACATTACAACCCACCACCCACATACCCCTAATCTAACCCAAACCCCCCTTAAATAAACCTAACACTAAGCCCCTGAAGATCATCCTACCTTGTCTTCACCTCACCGGGTATCACCGATCAGTCCTGGCTCCAAAATCTTCATCCAACCCAAGCGGGGGCTGGCGATCCATCATCCGGTGGCTGAAGAGGTCCAGAAGAGGCTCCAAAGTCTTCATCCTATCCGGGAAGAAGAGTAGATCCGGACCGGCAACCATCATCTTCCAAGCGGCATCTTCTATCTTCATCCGATGAGGACCGGCTCCATCCTGAAGACCTCCACCGCGGACCCATCTTCATCCGGCGACGTCCAACTGAAGAATGACGTTTCCTTTAAGGGACGTCATCCAAGATGGCGTCCCTCGAATTCCGATTGGCTGATAGGATTCTATCAGCCAATCGGAATTAAGGTAGGAATATTCTGATTGGCTGATGGAATCAGCCAATCAGAATCAAGATCAATCCGATTGGCTGATCCAATCAGCCAATCAGATTGAGCTTGCATTCTATTGGCTGATTGGAACAATCCGATTGGCTGATTGGATCAGCCAATAGAATGCGAGGTCAATCCTATTGGCTGATCCAATCAGCCAATCGGATTGAACTTCAATGTCTTCAAGATGGAGTCGCTCCTTGTCGGATAGAAGAAGATAGAAGATGCCGCTTGGATGAAGATGTCTGCCAGTCCGGATGCCCTCTTCTGCCCAGATAGGATGAAGACTTCTGCTGGTCTGGATGTCCTCTTCTGCCCCGATCGGATGAAGACTTCTGCCCAGATCGGATGACCACTTGTGCCCGGCTGGGTGAAGACGGCTCAAGGTAGGGTGATCTTCAAGGGGGTAGTGTTAGGTTTTATTAAGGGGGGATTGGGTGGGTTTTAGAGTAGGGGTGTGTGGGTGGTGGGTTGTAATGTTTGGGGGGTGTATTTCTTTTTTTACAGGTAAAAGAGCTGATTACTTTGGGGCAATGCCCAGCAAAAAGCCCTTTTAAGGACTATTTGTAATTTAGTATAGGGTAGGGCATTTTATTATTTTGGAGGGCTTTTTTATTTTATTAGGGGGCTTAGATTAGGTGTAATTAGTTTAAACTTCTTGTATTTTTTTTATTTTCTGTAATTTAGTGTTTGTTTTATTTTGTACTATAGTTTATTTAATTTAATTCTATTTAATTTTAGCTAATTGTAGTTAATTTATTTAATTAATTGAATGATAGTGTAGTGTTAGGTGTAATTGTAACTTAGGTTAGGTTTTATTTTACAGGTATATTTGTAATTATTTTAACTAGGTAGCTATTAAATAGTTATTAACTATTTAATAGCCATTGTACCTAGTTAAAATAAATACAAAGTTGCCTGTAAAATAAAAATAAATCCTAAAATAGCTACAATGTAATTATAAATTATATTGTAGCTATCTTAGGGTTTATTTTATAGGTAAGTATTTAGTTTTAAATAGGAATAATTGAGTTAATAATAGTAATATTATTTAGATTTATTTAAATAATAATTAAGTTAGGGGGTGTTAGGGTTAGGGTTAGACTTAGGTTTAGGGGTTAATAACTTTATTATAGTGGCGGCAACGTTGGCGGCAGCAGATTAGGGGTTAATACATTTAATAGGCTATGTGGGCTACGGCGGTTTAGGGGTTAATACTAGTATAGGTTTATTGCGGTGTGGGCTATGGCGGTTTAGGGGTTAATACAGTTTATTAGTTATTGCGGTGGGGGATTGTGGTTGACAGGTAGATAGACATTGAGCATGCGTTAGGTGTTAGTCTATTTTTGCAGGCATTTTAGGGAGTTACGGTGCTACCATACTCAGCGCAAGGCCTGCTACGGCTGCTTTTTATGGCGAGGTGAAAATGGAGTAAGATTTCTCCATTTTCGTCACGTAAGGCCTTGCGCTGGATATTGGATACTGATTTACGACGTGGTCCCATGTTAGCTTATGGGAGTAAAAATTGCGAGCGACGGATGAAATATACGGGCGTAACTTGTATGCTACGCCGTATATGTAATACCAAAAATGCGCAAAAACGGCGTCGCCGGCTTTCGCGGGAGACGCTCTATATGTAATGGAGGCCATATTCGGGAGTGATCTTAATATATTATTTTTAAATTTTCTTATATTGTTTTGACCAGACTTAATTATTAAAGATCTATACCAGTAAGAAATTGTTCGTCTACCTGTCTCATATAGCTTAATTCCATTAGGGATCTCTTTGGCACCCCAATCGAATCCACTTGTTCTAATTAATTGCTTATCATAACTTATCATAAAAATTCTTAACCAGAAGAACATATTTGACAGAGAGATCTGTAAATGACTGTAGTGTCTTATTATCATCCTGGAGAAGATGGGAGATATAAACAAGTCGCTTCTCCTTCCATTCTTGGAAGACCATATCCCGTAAACCTGGTGAAAAATCTGGATTACCTGTGATAGGTAAGAGTTGAAAGAACTTTGAATTATGCCCCATTTCTTTACAATATTTTTTCCAGGCAATGATAATATTAACAATAGTCTGATTATGTACAATATTGCTTGGTAGCCTATCTAATGAATAATGTACCAAGGCCCTTAAATCAAATGGGTCAACAAGTTTTGTTTCTATATCATAATAGGTGACATAGTTTGCTTCTGTTAACCAGTCTAGAGCAAATTTTATCATGCAAGTCCAGTTATAATATTCCAAACTAGGCATTGAAAGGCCACCATATCTTTTTTGTTGAATAAGTCTGGCCATAGATATTCGAGGGCGAATCCTTCCCCATAGAAACAATGAGCATGCAGTATTAAACCTTCTAATATCTCGCTTAGTAATAAATAAGGGTAGATTCTGTAGCAAAAATAAAATTTGCGGGAAAAAAATTGTCTTAATTAACATAATATTAGCGGAAATAGATAAATAATACAGCTTCCAGGTTTTAATCTCTTTTGTCATATTAGCAAATATATTAGCAAAGATTGTTTAGACTCGGGGTTTATGTTAGGTTGTTAGGTGTAAACGTTACTTGTTTTCTACCATAGAAATCAATGGATTATATTTATTTGTCTTGCAGCATCAAACATCAGCTTTTGCTTCTTTCAGACTCCCATTGATTTCTATGACCTCCGCGGCCTCTAGGGTGGCGGATTTAAAACCAGGTACACTGGGTCGGAATAGCGGTGTCAGATAGAGTTGAATGTGCATTCGGAACATCTGTAATGACGTAAGCATCGATCTGCGTCGGATTGAGACCTGCGGATCGTATGTTACGTCATGAATTTCAACATTTGCCGGTCTGTAGGCATTGATAACTAAGTTGGATCAATCTCGCAACAATTACGATGCGGAATTCCGGCATATTTGTGGTTGACAGCTTGATACATATCCCCCAATGGCACCAGAATGGTTACTACTCACGATGCTGTGGTCTCCACCTCGTCCCTGCAACTCTCTTCAGACATACCCTATAATGTTAACCCTTTACAGGTGCTGGTTGGGGAAGCTCCCCATTTTCATACTGAGTGCTGCCATCTTGGAGCTCTCGTATTATTGCAACCTGCAACAGAATTGGTGAACATTCACAGATCAGTCATGTTGACAGCTTTATCACAGCTGCATTGTGCCCTTCAGTTTAGCACACACAATACAGAAGGAGGGGGTTACATTGCCACAGTTAAAAAAATGGTACATAAAATGTATGAAAAAAGGTCACATGTGAAGCTCCCATTCTGTACCGTGAGCTCTAACACAAAATGCACAATACAGTTGTTAAAATCCCAACAATGTCACAGATCTTTAAATGCGCACCTCCTCTGTCATAAAAAATATCTAAGATTATTATTATTATTATTATTATTATTATTATTATTCTTTGTCCATGGGTACAAAGATAAAAGTACAATGGTGAGACTTTACAATATAAGACAAAATTTAACAAACAAATACAGGGGGAATTGAGGGCCCTATTCCCATGGGAATTTACAATCTAGATGGGTAGGAGGATGGGAAACAGGAGGTGGGGACTGCAAAAGGTGAGAATGATGTTAGTGAGAAGTTAGAAGAGGGCAACTGTTAGGTAAGTGAAAATTAATTAGTTACTGAGTTGGGTGATAAGCCTTCCTGAACAAGAAGGTCTTTAGGGAGCATTTAAACGAGGACAGGTTAGGGGATAGTCTGACAGCTCGAGGAAGTAAATTCCAGAGGGTTGGTGCCGCATGAGAAAAGTCCTGTAAGTCTAGCATGGGAGGAGACGATAGTAGAGTATGCAAGCAGCAGGTCATTGTTGGATCTTAGGGGGCGGGCTGGAGTATATTTGTTGATGAGTGAAGACAGGTAGGGTTGGGCAGCATTGGTAAGGGCTTTGTAGGTCAGGGTGATAATTTTGAATTTAATTCTGCTGTGAATGGGGAGCCAGTGAAGAAACTCGCAGAGAGTTGCAGCAGATACAGAGCATCGGGAGAAGTGGATTAGCCTGGCAGAGGCATTTAGGATGGATTGAAGGGGGGAGAGGTGGGAGAGAGGGAGGCCAGTTAGTAAGTTATTACAGTAGTAAAGTCAAGAAATTACCAGGGAGTGGATTAGCTGTTTAATCATTTCAGCGCTCAGAAACGGACACATTTGTAGATATTGCATAGGTGGTTGCAGCAGGGTGAAGAGAACAATTGGATGTGGGGAATGAAGGACAGATTTGAGTCAAGTGTGACTCCAAGGCAGTGGACTTGGGGTGATGGGGAGATATTGGTGCCACCAACAGTGATAGAAAAATTAGAAACTGGAGTAGAATTAAAGAGAGGAATTAGAAGTAGCTTTGTCTTGGACATGTTTATTTTTAAGTGGTGAGAGGCCATCCAGGAAGAAATGTCAGGTAAGCAGTCACTGATGTGAGAATTGACAGAAGGAGAGAGCGAAGGGTTGAATAGGTAGATCTGGGTATTATCCTCATAGAAGTGATAGTTGAAGCCATAGCTGTTGATAAAGTTACCCAGTGAAGAAGTGTAAATAGAGAAGAGTAGAGGACCCAGAACAGAGCCTTGAGGTACTCTGACAGAGCAATGGAGAGGAGGATTCACTAGCAAAAGTGACAGAGAAGGATCTGTTAGAGAGATATGAGTGAATCCAGGAGAGGGGAGTGTCACAGTGCCCAAGAGAGCTGAGAGTCCATAGGCGGAGGGGATGATAAACAGTGTCAAAGGCAGTCAAGTAAGATGAGTATAGAGTAGTAGCCATTGTTTTTAGCAGAAAGGAGATCATTAGTAACCATGGTGAGGGCAGTCTCAGTTGAGTGTTGGGGATGGAAGTCAGATTACAGGGGGTCAAGCAATGAGTTAGAGGACACAAGGACTTTTGAAGCTAGCGTAAGCAGTGATATGGGACAGTAGTTTGCAGGAGTATTGGGGTTGAGGGAGGGTTTTTTGAGGATGGGGGTGACCTTTGCATGCTTGAAGGAAGATGGGAATGAATCGGTAGAAAGAGATAGGATGAATATGTGAGTAAGAGCTGGGGTGATAGTGGAAGACATAGAATATATTAGATGTGAAGGAATAGGGTCAAGTTGGCAGGTAGTGAGGTGTGAGGAAGACAATAAGAAACCCACTTAATTATCAGTGGTTGGGGGAGGGTGCAGAGAGTGGCAAAGGGGGTCACTGGGGGCAAGGTTGAGAGATTGCAGGCTTGTGTTGGGATTTTGCTTCAGATGGAAATTGTTTTATTGAAAAAGTAGTCAGCCAGGTGCAGGGGGTGGTGCAGGTGGGTAGAGGAGTAAGTTGATAATGGAGAAGAGTCGTTTAGGATTTAAGGAGTGAGTAGATATAAGAGAAGAGAAGTAGGTTTAATTAGCTAAGTGAATGGCAGAGGTGTAAGAATAAAGAATGAGAGTGCAAGGGATGGAGCAGACGATGTGGGGCTTGGCGTAGTTGGGGAGGAGCAAGGGTGTCAAGTGCAGAGGTGTATTGTTATGGTGGGTTGTAGCAAGATCAGGGCAGGATATTGTGGAAGTGTGGGGGAGAAATTTTTGAATAAGGTTGGAAAGTTGGAGAGGATCCACAGTGTGCAGATTTCTACAGGGGCGAGGGGGGGAAGTAGGTTTAGCCTGTATATCAAGATTATAGGTGAGCATTAGGTGATCTGAGATGGGAAATGGACGACAGGTGATGTTAGAAAGAGAGCAGAGATAGGAGGATACCAGATCGATATAGTGTCCATTGCGGTGAGTAGGGAATAGGGTGGATTGTGAGAGGCCGAAGGAGTTAGTAAATAAGAGATGTTAAGAGGCAGCAGGGGTAGATGGGTTATCAATGGGTATGTTGAAGTCCCCCAGAATTAGAGATGGGGGGGATATCTATCAAGCCATCAACCGCAAATCCACTGGAATTCCGCAGCGTAATTGTTACGAGCTTGATTCAACCTAGTTTTCAAAGCCTACAGACCAGCAAAATTTGAAATCTGTGATGTAACATACAATCCGCCGGTCTCAATCCGACAAAGATCGATGCTTACGTCATTACAGATGTTCCAAATACATATTCAGCACTATTTGACACTTTTTCAAAGTTAGCAAATAGTTAACAGGTACGCTCGCGGCTATTCCGGCCCAGCGTACCTGGTTTTCAATCCGCCACCCTGGAGGCCGTGGATGCCATAGGAATCAATGGGAGTCTGAAAGCAACGAAAGCTTATGTTCGATGCTGCCAGATATCCCATTGATTTCTATGGTAGAAAACCAGTTACGTTTACACCTAACACCCTAACATAAGCCCCGAGTCTAAACACCCCTAATCTGCCGCCCCGACATTCCCGCCATCTACATAATGTTATTAACCCCTATTCCGCCACTCCCCGACCCTGCCACAACCTAAATAAAAGTATTAATCCCTATTCCGCCGCTCCCGGACCCCTCCGCCACCTAAATAAATGTATTAACCCCTATCCCGCCGTTCCCAGATCCCGCCGCCACGGTTAAATAGTAGATTTAAATAATTTGAGTAGGATTAGGCTTTTTTTTAATATGTAATTTAGTTAATTTAATTGGTAGTTTAATTTAAGTGTAGTATAGTATAATATGTAGGGTAGGTTAATTTCTAGTTTAAAAATAGTTTATTTTAATTCTACAGGTAAGTTTAAATTTATTTTAAGATAAGGATGTGGTAATTTTAATTTAAAGTTAGCGGCTTGTTTGGTTTAGGGGTAAATAGCTTAATTTAGTTTATGGTGATTTGGGGGGCTGGCGGTTTAGGGGTTAATAGGTTTAGTTAATGGTAGTGATATGGAAGGCCAGAGGTTTAGGGGTTAATATGTTTAGTGGTGGCGGGGTCCAGGAACGACGGGATAGGGGTTAATACATTTATTTAGATGGTGGCGGGGTCCTGCAGCAGCGGGATAGGGGTTAATACATTTATTTAGGTGGCAGAGGGGTCTGGGAGAGGCGGGATAGCGGTTAATAACTTTATTTAGGTGGCGGCGGGGTCCAGGAGTGGCGTGATAACGGTTAATAACTTTATTTAGGTGGCGGCGGGGTCCAGGAGTGGCGTGATAATGGTTATTAACTTTATTTAGGTGGCAGAGGGGTCCGGGAGCGGCGGGATAGGGGTTAAACATTTTAGTATAGTGGCGGCGTTTAGTGACAGGGTATAAATAAAGTTGGTAAAAAGCCGAATAGATGCGAGATCAATGACTGTTAGTTAACAACAGTCCGATGCTCTTCACCCCGTACTTGGTGCATGGCTTTTTGTCGGCTTTTTTATATATATGGTGATCGTATTCAGGTCTGCGGCCGCGATGTTAGGCAATGTTAGGCGAGCGTATTTGTGCCGTTGAATTCAAGAAAGTTGACGGCTTGATAGATATCCCCCTAGGTGTATTTGTAGAGAGAAAGTGAGGAAGCTAGGCAGAAAAGTTGTCAAGGAATTGGGAGGTCGGTCCAGGGGGGCAATAGATAACTGCCACTCTGAGAGAGAGGGGGGGAGAACAGGTAAATGCAGTGGACTTTAAAGGAGGAAAGGAGAGAGATGGAAATGGAGATAGGTACTGGTAGGAGCAGGAGGGGGAGAGCAAAATCCCAACACCACCACCAAGTCTCTCACCTGACGTAGGTGTGTGGCTAAAATGGAGATGTCCGGGAATTAGAGCAGCAAAGGAATCAGTGTCAGAGGAAGATAGCCAGGTTTCAGTAATTGCTAAAGCGTTGGAAACAAACAGGTCGTGAACGGTTGTAAGTTTGTTACAGACAGAGCAAGCATCCCAGAGAGCAGAAGAAAAGAGAGGGGATACGCGCTGTGGGTTAATAGAGATGAGATTGTTAGGATTGCGTGACTTAGGGTTTGTATTGTGGAAGTCTGATCGAGAGTGTGAAAGTGTGGTGATTGCTGCAGGTCCAGGGTTAGGAGAGATGTCACCAGTAGTAAGCAGTAGTAGGAGTGTGAGTAACAGAAGGTGAGAGTGAGACTTGTAGGAGCTTGTATGATTAGACACAGGAAAGTTAAATTGGGAAGTTTTTCTAAGGAGACAGAGTAGTTCATGAGAGGACGGCATAGGGGATGAGAGAAGGGAGGGTGAGATATAATTAGTGTTGGGTTTTGTTATAGGGACATAACCACAGTTTTAGGGGAAGCGCAGACAGAAAGAGCAGAAAAGATATGGAGAGCGTTGTGCAGGTGTATAGTTAGTGAGTTTTACTTGTTAGTGGGACTGCAGTTACCCCCTCCAGTTTCTAACTCCAGTGAGTAACTCTGCCACTTGTAACACAGAGCCACTTGGAGCACAGGGCCACAGAGCCAGGGCTTAGAGAGCCTGTGTTCTGCTACTTGTAGCAGTGAGATCTAAGTTGCAATGATTTGATTCCAGGCAGCTGGTTACAAAGCAGCCTAGTTAGCTAGACAGGAGTTACAAACACTTGCAAATTAGATGGGGGGGGGGGCAAATGGCAGTGTGAGCTTTACAACTGGCAACAAGAGAGCTTCTGGCACAGGAGGAAATGCGATATGATGGCACATAGTAGCCATTCCATTGTAGTAGTAGCCAGCAGTTTAATGTCCCTTTAAATTGATAGCGCTTTTGTGATATTTTTCTTTATATATGTTTATAATGCTATGTCTATTTTTCTGGAATAGGTTTATAATGCTATGTCTATTTTTCTGGAATATGTTTATAATGCTATGTCTATTTTTCTTTATATATGTTTTTAATGCTATGTCTATTTTTCTTTATATATGTTTATAATGCTATGTCTATTTTTCTGGAATATGTTTATAATGCTATGTCTATTTTTCTGGAATATGTTTATAATGCTATGTCTATTTTTCTGGAATATGTTTATAATGCTATGTCTATTTTTCTGGAATAGGTTTATAATGCTATGTCTATTTTTCTGGAATATGTTTATAATGCTATGTCTATTTTTCTGGAATAGGTTTATAATGCTATGTCTATTTTTTACCTATAAATATTTTAGTAATGCAGAATCTAAACAAAACAACAAATACACGCCATTTTTTGGCCAACTGCCTTAAAGGGGCATGAAACATGCAATTTTAAACAACTTTAAATGTACTTCTATTATCTAATTTGCTTCATTGGCTTGATATCCTGTATTTCATAGCATAGCTAAATAGGCTCAGTAGCTACTGATTGGTGGCTGCACATAGATGCCTTGTATGATTGGCTCACCCATGTGCATTGCTATTTCTTCAACAAAGGATACCTAAAGAATGAAGCAAATTAGATTAAAAAAAAGTCAATTGGAATGTTGTTTAAAATTGTATGTTCTATCTGAGTCATGAAAGAAATATGTTGGGTTTCATGTCCCTTTAAATATAGTTTTATTGCTAAACAAGCTAAATTTATATCAATCCTCAAATCCTTGCAGGCATAACCTTACCTTCAAGCCTCATCCCTACGGTCAGACACTTCTGAAAACGACAGTACGGGCATCTTTTCCTCTGCGTTTTGTCGATTTTACAGCTCTGGTTTTCTGTGCAAGTGTAACGCTTGTTATTCTGAACTGTCCGTTTAAAGAAACCCTAGAGGGATATAAGAAAAAAAAGCCCTTATAGAAAATGAAATAAAAACAAACATAAAAGTTAAAAAAAGATCTAATCTTTTAGCTGCTCATTTTGCCACAGCTTCTTATTTAAAGGGTCAGTCTACACCAGGATTTTTATTGTTTAAAAATATATGGCTAGATTACGAGTTTTGCGTTATGGCTCATAACGCTGCTTTTTCACTACCGCTGGTATTACAGGTGTTGTAAGTATAGCTGTACCGCACACCTTATTGGCCGTAACGCAATGTAACTACCGCACCTTTTCAAAAAGTCCTTTTTCAATGGAACTTCCACAGCGCCGGAATTATGAGTTTTGCCTGTCCAGCCAAAAAGTGAGCGGTACAGCCTATAACAAGATCTGTACCGCCACCTGAAAGTCAGTAGTTATGGGTTTTACACTACGAAGCTGTACCATAAAACTGATAACTAAAGTGTTACAAAGTACACTAACACCCATAAACTACCTATTAACTCCTAAACCGAGGCCCTCCCGCATCACAAACACTAAAATAAAATTATTAACCCCTAATCTGCCGCTCCGGACATTGCCGCCACTTTAATAAACATATTAACCTCTAAACCGCCACACTCCCGCATCGCAAACACTAGTTAAATATTATTAACCCCTAATCTGCTGCCCCCAATGTCACCGCCACTATACTAAAGTTATTAACCGCTAAACCTAACCCTAAGAGGCCCATTTATCAAGCTATGAATGGAGCTCTAGGGCCTGCAGACAACGCCGGAATTCAACCCGATCGAGTACGATCGGGTTTATTGACACCCCCGAGTCTGCAGGGGGTGGCGTTACACCAGCAGCACTTGTGAGCTGCTGGTGCAATGCTGAAAACGGAGAGCGCATTGCTGTCCGCATTCAGCGAGGTCTGGCGGATCAGGTCCACCAGACCTTTGATAAATAGGCCTCTAAGGCCTCTAAGTCTAACCCTAATGTAACCCTAACCCTAACACCCACTAACTTTAACCTAATTAAAATAATTCAAAATAAAAATTACAATTAATACCTAAATTATTCCTATTAAAAACTAAATATATACTTACCTGTAAAATAAACCCTAAGCCAGCTACAATATAACTAATATTTACATTGTAGCTATCTTAGGTTTTAGTTTTATTTCACAGGTAAGTTTTTATTTATTTTAACTAGGTTGATTAGTTATTAACTATTTACTAACTACCTAGCTAAAATAAATACAAACTAACCTGTGATATAAAACCTAAGCTGAGTTACACTAACACCTAACATTACAATAAAATTAAAGGGACAGTCTACCCCATAATTTTTATTGTTTTAAAAGATAGATAATCCCTTTATTACCCATTTCCCAGTTTTGCATAAATAACACAGTTATAATAATATACTTTTACCCTCTGTGATTATCTTTTATCTAAGCCTCTGCAAACTGCCCCTTTTTTCAGTTCTTTTGACAGACTTGCAGTCTAGCCAATCAGTGCCTGCTCCCAGATAACTTCTTGTGCACGAGCACAGTGTTATCTATATGAAATACGTGATATAACACCCTCTAGTGGTGAAAAACTGTTAAAATGCAATCTGAAAGAGGTGGGCTTCAAGGTCTAAGAAATTAGCATATGAACCTCCTAGGTTAAGCTTTCAACTAAGAATACCAAGAGAACAAAGCAAAATTGGTGATAAAAGTAAATTGGAAAATTGTTTAAAATTACATGCTCTATCTGAATCATGAAAGTTTATTTTGGCCTAGACTGTCCCTTTAAATAAATTAAATTAAAAAAAATACATTTATCTAAATTACAAAAAATAATAAACACTAAATTACACAAAATAAAAAAAGAAATTATCAAAAATAAAAACCCTAGCTACACTAAACTGCCAATAGGCCTTAAAAAGGCCTTTTCCGGGGCATTGCCCCAAATAAATCAGCTCTTTTACCTGTAAAAAACAAATACAAACAACCCCCAACAGTAAAACCCACCACTCATACAACCAAACCCTCCAAATAAAATCCTATCTAAATAAACCTAAGATCCCCATTGCCATGAAAAGGGCATTTGGATTGAGCTTGCATTCTATTGGCTGATTGGAACAGCCAATAGAATTCAAACTCAATCTTATTGGCTGATTGTATCAGCCAATAGGTTTGAAGCTTAATCCTATTGGCTGATTGCATCAGCCAATAGGATTTTTTACCCTTTAATTCTGATTGGCTGATAGAATTCTATCAGCCAATTGGAATTCAAGGGACGCCATCTTGGATGACGTCCCTTAAAGGGAACCTTCAGTGTACGGCTGGGACCGTATGAAGAGGATGCTCCGCGCCGGATGTCTTGAAGATGGAGCCTCTCGTCGTCGGAAAGAATGAAGATAGAAGATGCTGTCTGGAAGAAGACTTCTGCCCACCTGGAGGACGACTTCTTGCCGCTTGGATGAAGACTTCTCCCAGGCTTTGTTGAGGACTTCTGCCCATTTGGATGAAGACTTCTCCCGGCTGGATGAGGATGGATGCCCGGTCTTCAAAAACTGTAAGTGGATCTTCAGGGGTTAGTGTTAGGTTTTATTAAGGGTTTATTGGTGGGTTTTATTTTTAGATTAGGGACTTTGGGCACCGTAAAAGAGCTAAATGCCCTTTTAAGGGCAATGCCCATCCAAATGCCATTTTCAGGGCCATGGGGAGATTAGGTTAAGTTGGTGGTTGTTTGTATTTTTTTTACAGGTAAAAGAGCTGATTTCTTTGTGGCAATGCCCCGCAAAAGGCCCTATTAAGGGCTATTGGCAGTTTAGTGTAGGCTAGGGGGGTTTTATTTTGGGGGGGCTTTTTTATTTTGATAAGGCTATTAGATTAGGAGTAATTTGTTTTTATTTTTGATCATTTCTTTTTTTATTTTGTGTAATTTAGTGTTTATTATTTTTTGTAATTTAGATAAATGTATTTTTTAAATTTAATTTATTTAATTTTATTGTAATGTTAGGTGTTAGTGTAACTCAGGTTAGGTTTTATTTTACAGGTAAATTTGTATTTATTTTAACAATATAGTTAGTAAATAGTTAATAACTATTTACTAACTAGTCTACCTAGTTAAAATAAATACATACTTAGCTGTGAAGTAAAAATAAAACCTATGATAGCTACAATGTAATTATTAGTTATATTGTAGCTAGCTTAGGGTTTATTTTATAGGTAAGTATTTAGTTTTAAATAGGAATTATTTAGTTAATAATAGTAAGTTTTATTTAGATTTATTTTAATTATATTAAAGTTAGGGGTGTTAGGGTTAGAGTTAGACTTAGGTTTAGGCTTAGGGGGTTAATATATTTATTTAGTGTTAGTGATGTGGGAGGCCAGAGGTTTAGAGGTTAATAAATTTAGTATAGTGGTTGCGGCGACGTTGGGGCGGCAGATTAGGGGTTAATAAATGTATGTAGGTGTCGGCGACATTGGGGGAGGCAGATTAGGGGTTAATAAGTGTAGGTAGGTGTCGGCGACATTGGGGGCGGCAGATTAGGGGTTAATAAGTGTAGGTAGGTGTCAGAGATGTCGGGGGCGGCAGATTAGGGGTGTTTAGACGCGGGGTTTATGTTAGGGTGTTAGGTGTAAACATACATTTTGTTTCCCCATAGACTTCAATGGGGCTGCGTTACGGAGCTTTACACTCCATTATTGCAGGTGTTAGGCTTTTTT
The DNA here is from genome assembly GCF_027579735.1 of Bombina bombina. Taxonomy (NCBI): domain Eukaryota; kingdom Metazoa; phylum Chordata; class Amphibia; order Anura; family Bombinatoridae; genus Bombina; species Bombina bombina. The sequence goes on along the minus strand of NC_069510.1, from coordinate 148,448,460 downwards.
TTAGCCGGCTCTCCCCATTGATGTCTATGGGGAAATCGTGCATGAGCACGTCAAACCAGCTCAAAGCAGCGCTGGTATTTGTGTGCGGTATGGAGCTCAATGCAGCCATATTGCCAGGTTTTTGCAAACCTGTAAAAGCAGCGCTTATAAAGGTGAGCAGTGACAATAACTTGCAAATTATTACCGAGCCACTCATAACGCAAAACTCGTAATCTAGCTGATAGATAATCCCTTTATTACTCATTCCCCAGTTTTGCATAACCAACACCGTTATATTAATATACGTTTTACCTCTGTGATTACCCTGTATCTAAGCCTCTGCAAACTGCTCCTTATCTCAGTTATATTAATATACTTTTTACCCCTGTGATTACCCTGTATCTAAGCCTCTGCAGACTGCTCCTTATCTCAGTTACATTAATATACTTTTTACCTCTGTGATTACCTTGTATCTAAGCCTCTGCAGACTGCTCCTTATGTTAGTTATATTAATATACTTTTTACCTCTGTGATTACCTTGTATCTAAGCCTCTGCAGACTGCTCATTATCTCAGTAATATTAATATACTTTTTACCTCTGTGATTATCTTGTATCTAAGCCTCTGCAGACTGCTCCTTATGTTAGTTATATTAATATACTTTTTACCTCTGTGATTACCTTGTATCTAAGCCTCTGCAGACTGCTCATTATCTCAGTAATATTAATATACTTTTTACCTCTGTGATTACCTTGTATCTAAGCTTCTGCAGACTGCCCATTATCTCAGTAATATTAATATACTTTTTACCTCTGTGATTACCCTGTATCTAAGCCTCTGCAAACTGCTCATTATCTCAGTTATATTAATATACTTTTTACCTCTGTGATTACCTTGTATCTAAGCTTCTGCAGACTGCTCATTATCTCAGTTATATTAATATACTTTTTACCTCTGTGATTACCTTGTATCTAACCCTCTGCAGACTGCTCCTTATCTCAGTTATATTAATATACTTTTTACCTCTGTGATTACCTTGTATCTAAGCCTCTGCAGACTGCTCCTTATCTCAGTTATATTAATATACTTTTTACCTCTGTGATTACCTTGTATCTAAGCTTCTGCAGACTGCCCCTTATCTCAGTTATATTAATATACTTTTTACCTCTGTGATTACCTTGTATCTAACCCTCTGCAGACTGCTCCTTATCTCAGTTATATTAATATACTTTTTACCTCTGTGATTACCTTGTATCTAAGCCTCTGCAGACCTCCCCCTTATCACAGTTATATTAATATACTTTTTACCTCTGTGATTACCTTGTATCTAACCCTCTGCAGACTGCTCCTTATCTCAGTTATATTAATATACTTTTTACCTCTGTGATTACCTTGTATCTAAGCCTCTGAAGACCTCCCCCTTATCACAGTTATATTAATATACTTTTTACCTCTGTGATTACCCTGTATCTAAGCCTCTGCAGACTGCCCCTTATCTCAGTTATATTAATATACTTTTTACCTCTGTCATTACCTTGTATCTAAGCCTCTGCAGACTGCCCCTTATCTCAGTTATATTAATATACTTATTACCTCTGTGATTACCTTGTATCTAAGCCTCTGCAGACTGCTCCTTATCTCAGTTATATTAATATACTTTTTACCTCTGTGATTACCTTGTATCTAACCCTCTGCAGACTGCCCCTTATCTCAGTAATATTAATATACTTTTTACCTCTGTGATTACCTTGTATCTAACCCTTTGCAGACTGCCCCTTATCTCAGTTATATTAATATACTTTTTACCTCTGTGATTACCTTGTATCTAACCCTCTGCAGACTGCTCCTTATCTCAGTTATATTAATATACTTTTTACCTCTGTGATTACCTTGTATCTAAGCCTCTGAAGACCTCCCCCTTATCACAGTTATATTAATATACTTTTTACCTCTGTGATTACCCTGTATCTAAGCCTCTGCAGACTGCCCCTTATCTCAGTTATATTAATATACTTTTTACCTCTGTCATTACCTTGTATCTAAGCCTCTGCAGACTGCCCCTTATCTCAGTTATATTAATATACTTATTACCTCTGTGATTACCTTGTATCTAAGCCTCTGCAGATTGCCCCTTATCTCAGTTATATTAATATACTTTTTACCTCTGTGATTACCTTGTATCTAAACCTCTGCAGACTGCTCCCTTATTTCAGTTATATTAATATACTTTTTACCTTTGTCATTACCTTGTATATAATCCTCTGCAGACTGCTCCTTATCTCAGTTATATTAATATACTTTTTATCTCTGTAATTACCTTGTATCTAAGCCTCTGCAGACTGCCCCTTATCTCAGTTATATTAATAAACTTTTTACCTCTGTGATTACCTTGTATCTGAGCCTCTGCAAACTGACCCTTTATTTCAGTTATTTTGACAGACTTGCTTTTTAGCCAATCAGTGCTAACTCCTAGGTAACTCCACGTGCATGAGTACAATATTATCTATAAGACACACATGAACTAAAGCCCTCTAGCTGTGCAAAAACTGTCAAAATGCATTCAGATAAGCGGTGGCCTTCAAGGGCTAAGTAATTAGCATATGAGCCTACCTAGGTTTAGCTTTTAACTAAGAATACCAAGACCACAACACAAAATTAATGATAAAAGTAAATTGGAAAATTGCCCTATCTAAATCATGAAAGTTTAACCCCTTGAGTGCTGACAACGGCTCTGAGCCATCACACATTTTCCCAGCCAGGTGCTAATGATGGCTCAGAGCCATAGATAGCACTCACCCAACTTGAGGGCAGTCTGAGGGCTCCCATCTACTCCCACCCCGGCGATCTGGCCTATATAGTGACAGGCATCGCCGGGGCTTGACATTTTGTGCGGTGATGTCACGTGCAATGATGTGATGACGTCACCGCGCAACTTTATTTAAAATTAGCAATTTCGCCTAACCTTTCCAACGGTATATGTATTGGGGATCTGTAAAAAAAAGTTAAAAAAATATACAGTATATTTAAAAAAAAAAAAAATTTGGGAAATGGCTTAGCAGCCAAAGGGTTGGGACATGAAACCCAAAAATTTTCTCTCATGATTCAGATAGAGAATAAACTTTTAAACAACTTTCCAATTTACTTCTATTATTTATTTTGCTTCCTTCTCTTGTTATCCTTTACTGAACGGTTTATCTAGGTAAGCTCAGGAGCAGCAAAGAACCTGTGTTCTAGCTGCTGATTGGTGGCTGCATATATATATATACCGATTGTCATTGGTTCACCCATGTGTTTAAATAGAAACCAGTAGTGCATTGCTGCTTCTTCAACAAATGATACCAAGAGAATGAAACACATTTGATAATAGAAGTATACTGGAAAGCTGTTTAACCCCTTAAGGACCAACGACGTACAAAAAACTGTCATTAACGACCAACAACATACCCTGTATGTTGTCAGTTGATTCAAGCGGTGGAAGTGATACTGATCGATTCCAGCTGCTTTCATGTTATTGCAGAGTTGCCTCGATATTGAGGCATCCTGCAATAACATTTTTCAGCCATCCGATGCAGAGAGACACTCTGTGGCCCTCTCTGCATCGGCCAGCGATAGTGCCGATTGTTGGTGGCTGTGAGCAGCAGCAGGGAGGCGGGTGGGGGGCCATCGCTGGTGGATATCCGGTAGAGAGGGACAGGATCACGTGCAGTATCTAAGGGATCTGGGAGGGGGTGGGGGGTAGGTCATTAGGGGAGGCAGCTACACTACAGAAAAATAGTTTTTTTTGGGGGGGGGGTTCAATATAAAAAGTAACTCTATTGCAAACTGGGTAGTAGCAGACAGCTGCCAGTACCCAAGATGGCAGACAATAAGCTAGAAGGGGAGGGTTAGAGAGCTGTTTGGGGGGGATCAGGGAGGTTGGGGGCTAAGGGGGGATCCTACACAGCAGAATATATTTAAAAAAAAAAATGAAATTAAAAAAAAGCCCTTTATTTTAGTACTGGCAGACTTTCTGCCAGTACTTAAGATGGTGGGGAAAATTGTGGGGTGGGGGAGGGAAGAGAGCTGTTTGGGAGGGATCAGGGGATGGAATGTGTCAGGTGGGAGGCTGATCTCTACACTAAAGCTAAAATTAACAATACAAGCTACCTAATTAACCCCTTCACTGCTGTGCATAATATAAGTGTGGTGCGCAGCAGCATTTAGCAGACTTCTAATTACCAAAAAGCAACGCCAAAGCCATATATGTCTGCTATTTCTGAACAAAGGGGATCCCAGAGAAGCATTTACAGCCATTTATGCCATAATTGCACAAGCTGTTTGTAAATAATTTCAGTGTGAAACCTAAAGTTTGTGAAAAAGTGAAAAAAAAAATGTATTTAATCGCATTTGGAGGTCAAATGGTGGCATGAAATATACCAAAATGGGCCTAGATCAATACTTTGGGATGTCTACTAAAATATATATATATACATGTCAAGGGATATTTAGGGATTCCTGACAGATATCAATGTTCCAATGTAACTATTGATAATTATGAAAAAAAATGGTTTGGAAATAGCAAAGTGCTACTTGTATTTATTGCCCTATAACTTGCAAAAAAAGCAAAGAACATGTAAACATTGGGTATTTCTAAACTCAGGACAAAATTTAGAAACTATTTAGCATGGGTGTTTTCTGGTGATTGTAGATGTGTAACAGATTTTGGGGGTCAAAGTTAGAAAAAGTGTTTTTTTTTTCAATTTTTTCATCATATTTTATAAAAAAAATTATAGTAAATTATAAGATATGATGAAAATAATGGTATCTTTAGAAAGTCCATTTAATTGAGAGAATAATGGTATATAATATGTGTGGGTACAGTAAATGAGTAAGAGGAAAATTACAGCTAAATACAAACACTGCAGAAATGTAAAAATAGCCCTGGTCCTTAAGGGTAAGAAAATGTAAAAATGGTCTAGTCACTAAGGGGTTAAAATTGTATTCAGTGGGGCCGATTTATCAACCCTCTGTTGGACATTATCCGATCAGCGGATCATGTCTGACAGACTTCTCTGAATGCGGAGAGCAATACGCTCTCTGCATTCAGCATTGCACAAGCAGCTCTTGTGAACTGCTGGTGCAACGCCGCCCTCTGCAGATTCGAGGCCAGTTGATTTCCCTTGATGTCTGTCCGCCTCCTCAGAGCAGGCAGACAGGTTATGGAGCAGCGGTCTTTAGAAACACAGGCCTTTAAGCTCCATACGGAACTTGATAAATGGGCCCCTCTATCTGAATCATGAAATACATTTTTTGGGTTTCATCTCCCTTTAATTTTGACTTGACTGTTCCTTTAAAAATGCAGTATGATTGTGAACTCTGTGTACAACATATATTGACCGACAACAAAACAAGTAGTGTTCAGAATTCAGCTATAGTGCGCAGAACAGCTATGGGGGCGAAATTCGCCCCCTCTTATGACAACCTATATTAAGGTTGGTGGTAGCTGTTCCGCGTCTTTGGGGATGATAACCCTTTCCGAGAACATATCTTGGATTTCGGTCACTATATTGATGATCTTTTGTTCATTTGGAAGGGTCCTGAGGAGCTTATTGTCCTTTTTATAGCATTTTTACAGGAAAATGATTTAAATCTAAAATGCATTCATTTACACAGCAAAGAGAGAGAGTCTCTTATCTTGATATAGAACTACATTACAATGTTGAGAAACAAATTATTGAAGTAGAACTATACCGTAAAGAGGTGGCTAGGAATATGATCCTTAATGCCAATTCTTGTCACCCTAGACACACAGTAGTGTCCATACCAAAGAGCCAGTACATCAGAGTTAAACGTAACTGTACTAAACCTGAGAAATATGAATTTCATGCTAATGAGCTTACTGATCGTTTCTTACAAAGGGGTTATAAGGAAAATAACCTTGAAAGTGCTTAAAATCAAGTTGATGTTTTAGAAAGAGATTCTCTGTTCTCTCAAACTAGGAAGTCAAATTCCTTAAAGAAAAAACCTAAGTTCATCACAACGTATAGCGGCGAGTATCATAAAATTTGCAATATAATATGTAACTCGTCCATTTTGGAAGTTGATGATAGACTTAGGGAAATTGTACAGGAAGGCTGTGGCTTTTTCATTTCTCGCAAAGCTAAAACTTTAGGCAATATGCTGTCGCCTTCAATGCTACCAGTGATTAAAAGGGAGAATTGGCTTTCTCTAAAACCTGGTTTTTACAAATACAACAGCATTAGATGCAAATCGTATTCACATGCATTATTTGGTCAAGAATTTACCTCTCAAGTTACAGGCAAAGTCTATCAGATTAAACAATATTCCACTTCATCTTTTGTAATATATCTTCTGATCTGTAGAGGGTGTAACAAACAGTATGTAGGACTCACTACACGCCCCCTGAAGGATCGCTTTTTAAAGCACCTCAGGTCAATTAAAGATCCTAAGTCCACTACTCCTGAATCACTACATTTTAAGAAAGAAGACAATTCGGATGTTTCTCTCCTGACATTCCAGTGTATCCAAGCTATTCCCAGATACCCCAGAGGGGGAAATAGAGAGGAAACTCTTAGACAAAGGGAAGTTTTTTGGATTTTCCAATTGGAGACTGGAGTACCTAGAGGTCTAAATTCTGAATGGGATGTTAAACTATTTGTAAAATAAATCAGACCTAAATGATTATACACTGACTTAGAATATTAAGTAATAAGTTTGATAGTTCTATCTTATCTTTATTTGTATGTATTTTGCTGTGGATAAAGTATCCTCTTATGAGATTATATATATTATGAATGTATAGCTTACATTTGAGATAATATTCCTTTTTTTTTCACTTATTATCATTTTTTTGTTTTGTCCTTCTCAAGAGTCTTTCAAAATGCTCTATACATGCCTCCTCTTTAGATATATTGTCCCTTTAAGTATATCATTTAACCTTTTGTATCTCACTTTAGGTGAGTTAATTAACAATTATAGTTTAGTCATTCTGATTGGATGATTAGTTTAGGAAGGTGATACACAGGTGTATAAGAGAACTGTTTGGTCATTAGGTTGTAGGTGGTCATTGATAAAGTACAGTATTTTCTATACGGAACATGTTTGAACATGTTCTACATTGTCCTGTGATGTGCTGTGTTATACATTGCTGATGTTTAATAAATACTTCTGCTTTTATTGGACTTGGGAGTCCTGTATTCGTTGTTCGTTGGAGACCTTGGTGCCTTTTGTTTGTGTTGTCTACTAACATATATTAACTAAACTGAAATAATTTATTGTCCTACCATACAAAGCGCTGTTAATGTTATAATATACATTATTTCCTCTCACACATATCATTGAATCCAAATGGAAAATATGGCCGTGTAGACATTTGATCAGTTGCTTCCATTTCAGATCTGTGTTTTGTTGGTATATTAGGTTACAATTATTTTCAATATTGAAAAAAGTGTGCTTTGTTCTGTTTAATCCATACAAAGTCTTATTCGTAGTCTTATGCTACAAGGTTTTACAGTTATTTGTATATTTTACAGTGCTGCAGATCTTTTAACAATGTTTATTTCAAACAATGCTTCCATTATCCAAGATGTGACACTGCTGACGCCAACCAAAACCTTAAAATGCATCTAAAATGCTATTTCTTTGTTTCCTATTAAAAAACAAACAAACAAACAAACAAAAAAAACAACAGGCTTTGTAGAACAGGATATAATATATACTGCATTAGAAAAATCAAGAACAAAAACCCCCATGTGCTGTATAATGTGACCTGGGTCAAAAAGACCTAACAGGGTTATATTTAATAGATATATAAATACGGTTACAAAATAATAGATATTTGTATTTCATATAATCTGTACAATATAGAGGTCTTTGAGACTTTTAGCAATGAAAGCAAATGATACATCACAACTGGTCATTGTGAATTTTTACTTCTGTTTTCTTTCATATTAGAATGTTTTAAACATTAAAATATTTTTTTTGAACCGCTTTGTTTAAAGAAGAAGAATTTCACACTCTGATACATAACCTTCAGTTCCATATGAATGGGGTCAACTGTAAAACATACATTACAGTGCTAAAAGATAATAAAAAAAATAAAATGTGTATATGTTGCCGGTAAAGTAATTGGGAAATTCTAGCATTACCCGTGTAAACCTGACATTACCCAAGCAGCTGTGGGTAAAGTCCAATGTAACATGATAAATCTTCTCAGACTGATCGAGACACTGCATCAAACATATATACGATGCCACGCAAATAATCCATTACGGACTAATAGATGAGACATTTTTTCTCATTAATATTATCTTGTGAGTTTTTAGTATAATATATTTTTTAGGTAAGGGGAAGAGGGCACACTCACAGTTTCATAATATATTTATTTGGATTTTACTTATAATAAATTGTTTGTATCCATCATTTCCCAAGGTTCACTTGGTGTGGATGCCAAAGGATTGGTGGCAGGCCTTCCTTGAATCCCCCAAGCGGAGGAAAAAGAAATAGTGTAGATGGGGGAATTACAGTACATCGGACTCTACCCACAGCCGCTTGGGGAATGTCAGGTTTACCTGAGTAATCCATTCTGACTTTACCCATAACATATATGTATATATATATATATACTGTATATACAATCAATTATTGACCTCACCAGCAGAATAAAGTAACATATATGTATATATATATATACTGTATATACAATCAATTATTGACCTCACCAGCAGAATAAAGTAACATATATGTATATATATATATACTGTATATACAATCAATTATTGACCTCACCAGCAGAATAAAGTAACATATATGTATAATATTTGTAATGAAATGGAAAATACAAAGTTCTGAAATGCTATAATCACACTCTAATATAAGAAATTATTATTACACACAAATTGTCTTTGCTCAGATATTGAATTTGAAGTTGTTTATTTTGTTTGTTCAGTGTTTGCTCATTACGGGTATTATGGTTCTACCGTACGCAACATATAAATAATGTCATTGTATTTATTTATTTCACGCTCTGCAAACAAAGCCAGCTGGAATGCAGATCATATACTTAGGTAGAAAAAACACAATATCAAAGTCACAAGTAGGATTAGAGACCAGCACTACAAATAAATGATTCATTATCCCCTGCACACTCATCCTCAACACATAAGAGTTTGTACCTATATTTTGTATAACTATATGCTCATATAATCTAGATGTTTAAAAATACATCTATTATCTATCTATCTATCTATCTATATAATCTATCTATCATCTATCTATCTATATAATATATCTATCTATCTATCTATCAATCATCTATCTATATAATCTATCTATCTATCAATCATCTATCTATCTATCTATCTATCTATCTATCTAATCTATCTATCATCTATCTATATATCTATCTATATAATCTAGCTAGCTATCAATCATCTATTTATCAATCTCTCTATCTATCTATCTATCTATCATCTATCTATCTATCAATCAGTATATCTATATATCTATCTATCTATCATCTATCTATTGGTATAACTATCTATCTATCATCTATCTATATAATATATCTATCAAATATATCTATCTATCAATCATCTATCTATCTGTATCTATCATCTATCTATATATCTATTAATCTATCTATCCATCTACCTGTCATCTATTTATCGGTATATCTATCTATCATCTATCTATATATCTATGTAATCTATCTATCTAATTTATCTATCTAGAAAGCATCTATCTATCATCTATCTATCTATCTATCTATCTAGCTATCCATTATCTATCACCTATGTATATATAATCTATCTATCATCTATCTATATAATCTATATATATATATATATATATATATATATATATATATATTCTATATTTCTATCTATCTATCATCTCTCTATCTATGTAATCTATATATCTAATTTATCTATCTATCTATCTACCTATCTATAAATCATTTATCTATCTATCATCTATCTATCTATCAAACATCTATCATTCATCTATCTATCATCTATCTATCTATCATTTATCATCAATCATCTATCTATCTATCTATTATCTATCTATCTATCTATCTATCTATCATCTAACTATCTATCTATCTATATATCTATCAATCATCTTTCTATCTATCTATCTATCTATCTATCTATCTATCTATCATCTATCATCTATCTATCTATTTATCTATCTATCTATCATCTATCTATCTATCTATCATCTATCTATCCATCTATCTATCTATTATCTATCTATCATCTCTCTATCTATCTATATAATCTATATATCTAATATATATATCCATCTATCTAAATCTATCTATCTATACATCTATCTATTATCTATCTATCTATCTATCATCTATCTATCTAATACAATTACAATATCTGTATGTTGCGTAGAATCATACAATCAGTTATGAGCAAACAGTGAACAAAACAGACAATTTTATATTGAATATCTGAGCACACAACAAAGCTCAGTTGCAGTCTGTAACAGAAGAACACTAACGCACACAACAGCAGTTGGATATGGTATCGGAGAGACTATTTCTTAGCTCAGTTTACTCAAAAAGTTGCAATTTTTTTTACACTGCAGCATTTATTTTATTTAAAAAAGCCTACCGCACCAGGTGTTCCCAGGCGGTCTCTCATACAGGTACTGACCAGGCCTGGCCCTGCTTAGCTTCTGAGATCAGACAGGATCGGGTGCATTCAGGGCAGTGTGACAGCAGAACACTTTGTAGCATTTTTAATAAATAGATGAATGCATCAAAAAAAAATTAAAAAGATTAAATAAAAAATGACTTATGTCTTTTGCAGCTATTAACGTCACAATGAGCAAAGAGTCAAATTCTATTACACTTATTTAGGAATCCTCCTCCTATTAGACACCAGAGAGTAAAAGAGACATTTGCGTTTATTCTGCATGTGTCTAACCACTTTTCTTTGCCACCACTCACCCTTACATTATAAATAAACCAGACGATTTATTGCTGCTGTATTTTTACAGTTGATAAAGTTTATGTCGCTCACTGGGATTCGTGGACAGCTATTTGCCATTGTAGTTTTTTATAGTATAATTAATAATGGGATAAATATTTTATAGAAAAGGGCTCACATCCCATCTACAATGTTCACTACTATGACTACAGAAATTGTTTTCATAGAATGCACAGGAACTCAAGTCTCTAAATTCTCTAAATTTCCACACAAATTCAGACTAATATCTTCCAGTTCACGTCAATATTTTACCTATTACTGTCCGCTCCATTAATATGTGGATCCATCTCTCTTGGCTGGTTTAATTTGACAACTGGCTTAGAGTCTATTACGGTAGACTACTCCTTGTTATAACTGGAGGCGACACTCATGGATGTAATAACACCACTATCACTTGTGACCCGGAGCAAAGACTTGTTGATACATAACAACACCGGAGTCATCTGTGTTTTTGTACAACGCTTGTTCCAGGTAACAGATGTATGGGATGTGGACAAGCGCCTACTCTGTTCCCTATAGGCTTGAGGGGGGTGATACCTAGTAACCACCAAAATAAATCAGCTAAAATATACGGGGACCCCCAAGCGCCTACCAACAGGAGGCAAAGGGATAAAAATGGGTGTGGCAGTATGTACAATAAAACCTGATTTATTGCCTATACATATAAAAGCTTAATACATACATTTTATACAATACATGGATCCATGGAAAATTACAATAAAAATACAAATACAATAAAAACCAATGAAAGGTATAATAAAACAGATGTTTAGAATAAAAACAATGGTAAGTGCAATGGGTAATGTGGTCCTCCTAAGTGTGAAGTCCAGTGGAATTCAGTGATATACAACAATGTGAACAAATGGTGTAAAAATATAAAAAATATTCCAAAATAAAATGTCAATCAATCCTACACACGGTGTGAAAAAATGGTGAAAAAATGTAGATTCAGAGAATAAGTGAATAAGTCAAACTATAGTCACCCAGATCCTGTGGGATCAAAATAGTGGTTGTAAGTATCCAAAAGTGTTTTACCGGAAAGAGTATTATGTTCTGCCGCAACCGGAAGTGATTAAGACACCTCATGATATGTAAACAATGACACAGCTAATCGGAAGTGATTTTAATCTTTAAATTATTATTTTAAATTATGGTTTTGGACTTTATACGTTATATTCACTGCAGTTATCACAAAAATCTGCCTTAAGTAGCACATTGATCCAGCTAGCAGATACTGGATTACGACTTCGAGATCTTACAAACAGGATATGACATCATAGTCTGCCACCACCGGAAGTGATACTATGCTCCTGAAGCTATAGTATCAAATTGATAACATATTTTAAACATCACTTCTAAACACACTATTTCTTATAGATACATTATACCTATCTATACAACAGAAGCAATTTCTTTGAATATTCTTTTACGATTACAATTAATAAAATGATTGCCCATACCCATCAGACATCTGAATAGGAATATATTAGAAACACTGCCCACACCCATGTGACACCGGAAGTGGGCGGAGCCTATTTTTGGCGCAAAATTCCTCAGACTACTATTGGTCATAACACCCTTTATAAGGGTGCATAACCCCCAAACAAATCAGTCTTGATAAAGGCCTAGAGCAAGGCCGAAACGCGTCGACTGATATTGGTAAGCTCTATTTCATTTAGGTAAAACTTATTTGAAGGTATCTGCACCATATTTGTTTTTGATTTTTAGGTGGACATCATTTCTCTGTCTGAAAATTTGGTTCACTTTTGGTGGGCCCAGCATTTCCTCCATCTTCACATCTTCACCACACCACAACACTTTTGGATACTTACAACCACTATTTTGATCCCACAGGATCTGGGTGACTATAGTTTGACTTATTCACTTATTCTCTGAATCTACATTTTTTTCACCATTTTTTCACACCGTGTGTAGGATTGATTGACATTTTATTTTGGAATTTTGCATTTTTACTTATTTTGAAATTTTGCATTTTTATAAATTTTGAATTTTCATATATTTTTTATATTTTTACACCATTTGTTCACATTGTTGTATATCACTGAATTCCACTGGACTTCACACTTAGGAGGACCACATTACCCATTGCACTTACCATTGTTTTTATTCTAAACATCTGTTTTATTATACCTTTCATTGGTTTTTATTGTATTTGTATTTTTATTGTAATTTTTATTGTAATTTTCCATGGATCCATGTATTGTATAAAATGTATGTATTAAGCTTTTATATGTATAGGCAATAAATCAGGTTTTATTGTACATACTGCCACACCCATTTTTATCCCTTTGCCTCCTGTTGGTAGGCGCTTGGGGGTCCCCGTATATTTTAGCTTGTTCCAGGTAACCCCAATGAGTGCATTTATAGTTTTAAGTTCTGTTTGCAAGATCTCACGTATGTTCGGAGTATAGAAAGGAGAGCGGCGCAAAGGACGCTTAAAGACTTTATTCGTGTTGAACTTTATTATCCTTTTTATTTGGGCATCTTTGTGTTTAGATTGTTATATTTTTTTGTGCATGTATACATGTATTTAGTATCTATTCAAATATTTTTTACTAAGGACCTTTAGCAAATAATATTTTTTTTTATTTGTGCAACAGTTATGTTTTTGGGATTTGGCATTTGAACTTGTTGTTTGGTCCAAGAGAGAGCACGGATTTATCTTTGTAATTTGTCTATGTTCTTTGTCTATGTTAAAGTCTGGCACTGCCTATCTCCATTAAATCAGTTAGTTATTTTATACCCCAAATAGGCTATGTATTAAGGAGTGTAGCCTTGCTTTCTACCCCATTACAAAGTATATATCCTCCAAAGTTAGCATTTTCAAAGCACTGTCATTGTTGACTGACCCTGGAGGCCCCTATCTGTTTCAAAACATGAAAATTGCTAGTGAGATCTTCCTATTATGTCTCAGTGGGATAAAGTGTCTTATTCTTTGTAGGTTTCATTTAAATCAGTGTTTCTCCTCTCCGGTCTTCAGGACCCTTAACAGGTTAGATATTCATTATATTTTAACTAGAGCGCAGGTGAAATAATCAGCTGATCAGTAACCATGGTTATTAACCTGCTCTAACCCTTCAGATGACTATTTCACCAGTGCTCTAGTTAAAGGGACACCCAAGTCAAAATTAAACTTTCATTATTCAGATAGAGCATGCAATTTTAAAAAAACTTTCTAATTTAGTTCAATTAAAAAAAGTGCACAGTCTTTTTTTATTCAAACTTTTTGAGTCACCAGCTCCTACTGAGCATGTACAAGAATTCACAGAATAAGCGTATATGCATTTTTGATTGGCTGATGGCTCTCACATGGTATGTGTATGCAGTTGTGATTGGCTGATGGCTGTCACATGGTACGTGTATGCATTTGTAATTGGCTGATGGCAGGCACATGGTGCAGGGGGAGTGGAAATATACATAAATTTTAAAATTGTCAGAAAAAAAATCTACTATTCATTTGAAGTTCAGACTAAGTGCATTGCAATGTCTTGTTATCTTGCATTTGATGATTATGCAAATCTAAAGTGTTGACTGGTCCTTTAAGATATAATGAATATCTGCCCTGTTAAAGGTCCAGAGGACTGGAGTTGAGAAACACTGATTTAGATATTACCATCCTGGTTTGTACCCAACATGATAATGATAGTTTACTTCAGGAACACTATACATACAATGTTCATGAATGGCCAAAACCACCAATATCTAACAGACATCGTTCTATTAACAATGTCCTACATTTTTTTTTCTTAATCAATTATATTTGTCTGACACATGGATATTCTCTAACCTCATAGGCAATATTCTTTCTACTTCCACCCACAGAAAAAAATTTACTCATATAGATGATCTTTTTATAACGTCCCTTCACATTCACTGTCTGTATCTTTCCATTTCAGACTATGGTGCCGATTTATCAATGCCGACGGCATACGCTGTCGGCAATTTAACATTGCACATGCTGCCCCCTGCAGATTTGCAGCCAATAGCTGGGGGTGTCAATCAACCCGATCGTACATGATAGGGCGGATTGCAGACCACAGCCTCAGAGGAGGCATATGAGTTAAGAGGCAGAGGTCTTAAGACCACTGCTTCTTAACTCCTGAAGGCTTGCGTGGAAACTGGACGATTAGCGGCAATTTGGCCATTGGTAAATTTGCCCCTATATCTGTGAGTGGCTTAGCTTTTCTGTTGGGGAACTTAAAAAATCTTTCTGCTGACTAATGATTTCCAAAACAAATATTCTCCCCAGAAATGCTTAGGTCACTTACAGACCTATTGACACAATTATGTACATTATAGTTGGTAATATTACTATGTTTTAGAAGGCTATCAGGGTACACAGATCCATCTGACCATATTATAGACTGGGCCTTTTCACAAGCAAAATAACTAGAGGACACCTTAAATAACTAAAAAAGAAACCTTAGGCTTACAGTGATCATAAAAGTATTAATAATTCACATATCATCAAGTCAAACACATGATCCTTCACTAAAATCTGTATATAACTCTATAGCCACAGAATAGGCAAGCAGCAAACACATCAGTCTACTCGATTCTTTACTGCAGAAAAATAAAATCTGGAAAACATCTTGGTAACTTTACAAGTAGAGACGTGCACGGGCGAAAAAATGTTTGTGATTTTCCCCAAAGTTCGTTTAATTCCAATTTCATTCACGTGGGCATTCTTTTTAGCCAAATATTGGATTTGGAACAGCAAAAATATACAACTAATTTTAACAAAAATCTTACATTACAGAATTCTAACAATTAAAATAAACTATTTTTAAAGGGACACTGAACCCAAATTTGTTCTTTCGTGATTCAGATAGAGCATGCAATTTTAAGCAAATTTCTAATTTACTCCTATTATCAAATTTTCTTCATTCTCTTGGTATTTTTATTTGAAATGCAAGGATGTAAGTTTAGATTCCGGCCCCTTTTTGGTGAACAACCTGGGTTGTTCTTGCTGATTGGTGGATAAATTCATCCACCAATAAAAAAGTGCTGTTCAGAGGTCTGAACAAAAAAAAAGCTTAGATGCCTTCTTTTTAAATAAAGATAGCAAGAGAACAAAGAAAAATTGATAATAGTAGTAAATTACAAAGTTGCTTAAAATTGCATGCTCCATCTGAATCACAAAAGAAAAAAAAATGGGTTCAGTGTCCCTTTAAGCGCTAAAAAGACATACAACTTGCTGACTGAATTTTAGCCAATTACTAGCTCACAGTGGAACATAAGTCAGACAACTGCACATTCCAATAGCTCTTGTCAAAGTGAATGAAAATGTATGAGATTGTAGTGCCTGACTGGCTTTCCCTAACATCAAACATTAGTGATACAATGCAGGACTGGACAGAGGACGATAGGCACATGAATGGTCAGACCCCCTGTACATTATTACAAACAAAGCTGCTGATTAGCAAAACACTGTAGCTTCTTATCCCCACTCCCTGAACCTTTTTTTGTGCCAAACTGCAAGAACAAATTGGTTTGGTCAAGCAATCATTCAATAATGTATTTTTGTTTGTTTATCGGACGACTCACCAAATAAGGGGAAATTTGTGTGAATTTGTATTCGTCCAAAGGCAAATGCAAATCTTTACTTAAGATGGGGAAAAAACAGGGTGACCTGCACATTTACGCCTACCAAATGACAGATGCCTTTAAAAACTACTTTGAACACTAAAAACCCAAGGGTAGGATGACACAGACTGCGGACTGACTTTTATTAAACAGACTCACAGAAGGCTTTCCCAATGACAAAACCCCTGGTCTTATTGATTTACCTGCTGAATACTTCAATTTTAAAAAGGTCCACTTTTCCTAAGTGATATAACAGCATAGGTGGCCATTCCCTACTGAGGTTAATATGGCAAAACTAACACCTAGATTACGAGTTTTGCGGTAACAGGGGTGCGGTGCTAACGAGCAGTTTATGCTCACCGCTCACTTACCTGCAGCGCTGGTATTATGGATTTTTATAAACCCAGCATTAACCGTAAAAAAGTGATCGTAGAGCAAAATTTTGCTCCACATCTGACCTCAATACCAGCGCTGCTTACGTTATCGATGAGCTGCCTAAGCGTGCTCGTGCACGATTTCCCCATAGGAATCAATGGGGGAGAGCAGGCTGAAAAAAACCTAACACCTGCAAAAAAGCAGCGTTTAGCTCCTAACACAGCCCCATTGATTCCTATGGGGAAAATACATTTATGTCTACACCCTAACATGAACCCTGAGTCTAAACACCCCTAATCTTACACTTATTAACCCCTAATCTGCCGCCCCCGACATCACCGACACCTGCATTATATTATTAACCCCTAATCTGCCACTCCGGACACCGTCGCCACCTACATTATAGTTATGAACCCCTAATCTGCTGCCCCCAACATCGCTGACACCTACATTATATTTATTAACCCCTATTCTGCAGCCCCCAATGTCACCACAACCTACCTACACTTATTAACCCCAAATCTGCCGCCCCCAACATCGCAGCCACTATATTATAGTTATTAACCCGTAAATCTAAGTCTAATCCTAACCCTAACACCCCCTAACTTAAATATAATTTAAATAAATCTAAATAAAAATAACTATCATTAACTAAATTATTCCTATTCAAAAAAACATACTTATAAAATAAACCCTAAGCTAGGTACAATTTAACTAATAGTTACATTGTAGCTATCTTAGGGTATATTTTTATTTTACAGGCAACTTTGTATTTATTTTAACTAGGTACAATAGTTATTAAATAGTTATTAACTATTTAATAACTACCTAGTTAAAATAAAGATAAATTTACCTGTAAAATAAAACCTAACCTGAGTTACACTAGCACCTAACATTACAATAAAATTAAATAAATTAAATTAAAAAAATACATTACACCTAACACTACACTATAATTAAATACAATTAAATAAAATGATCTAAAGTACAAAAAACCCCCATTAAATTACAGAAAATAATAAACAAATTACATGATTTTTAAACTGATTACACCTAATCTAATCCCCCTAACAAAATAAAAAATCCCCCCCTGAAATAAAAAAGCCCTACCCTACACTAAATTACAATAGCCCTTAAAAGGGCCTTTTGCGGGGCATTGCTCCAAGTAATCAGTTCTTTTACCTGTAAAAAAAAACGTACAAATCCCCCCCCAATATTAAAACCCACCACCCACACAACCAACCCTACTCTAAAACCCACCCAATACCCCCTTAAAAAAACCTAACACTAACCCCTTGAAGATCACCTTACCGGGAGAAGTCTTTACCCAACCGGGCCGAAGTCCTCAACGAAGCTGGGAGTAGTCATCCTCCAAGCTGGGCGAATTGGTCCTCCAGACGGGCAGAAGTCTTCATCCAGACGGCATCTTCTATCTTCATCCATCCGGCACGGAGCGGGTCCATCTTCAAGACATCCGACGCGGAGCAGCCTCTTCTTTCCACGGCTAAGACTGAATGAAGGTTCCTTTAAATGACATCATCCAAGATGGCGTTCCTTTCAATTCCGATTGGCTGATAGAATTCTATCAGCCAATCGGAAATTAAGGTAGAGAAAATCCTATTGGCTGATGGATTGAGCTGGCATTCTATTGGCTGGTTGGAACATTACGTTTATCAGTATACTGAAACCCACTGGGCTTGCTTAAGGAACACAGAGGTGATATGCAGTTTGTAAAGGGAATATGATTGTGTGGGAGTATTATGATTACAGATGGGAAGATTACCAGGAGACAGCCGTGAAACTGTTGTCAAATGACTGAAGGGATTGGAGCAATGTGGTCAATAGTATCAAAGGCTGCAGATACATCTAGAATGATTTGACTTAGTAGGTCATTTGTTACCTTGCCATATGCAGTCTCTGTGAAATGATGGTAATAATACAAATGTAATGGAAGAAATGTCAAGTTCAGGTTTCTTAAAGGGACATTGAACCCCAAATTTTTTCTTTCTTGATTCAGATAATAATAATTAAGCAGCCATTGCAAGTGGTTATTACTACCGTGAGCTCTCATTAGCAATTAGTACTTATAAAATTAACCAGAGATCGGATCTCTGCTTAATTTTATAAATCTGCCCCAAATGCCCCAAAATACTGTCAGTGTAGTTTATTCAAAAATAAAGATGGCAACATCTTTATTTTTTAATAAAATTACTGCACTAGGCAGTATTTTGGGGGTAAATTTGGTGGGAGTGGGTGTGTTCCCAGTAAATATATATGTATATGCTTATATACATATAGATTTGTGTGTTAATATGTGTACTGTATATACACATATTAACACATACATATATATGTATATCAGCATATACGTATATTTTATTGCTGCCATCGCTGTCGCAACTTACCCCCTTCGCTGGCGCTGAGAATCATGCTCTTGTGAGCGCAATGCTTCCTAGCTCGTGTTCAAATATTGACTAACTTGTAATACCAGCGCACATTATCATACGCTGGTTTTACAAAGTAGAGCTCTAATATAGCGCTCCACTTGTAATCTAGCCCAAAGTTGCTTAGAATAGTAGATACCTAGGTATTCTTTTCAACAAATGATACCAAGAGAACAAATCAAATTAGCTAAAGAAATTGGAAAGTTGTTTAAAATACTGTTGATTAGAAACATTTAATTATCAAAAATGCTTCTAGTAAAAGCTATCACTGCGTTTAGTGTTTACTTTATCAGTACATGTACATGTGAAGAATATCTGAATATCCTTCTTATACCAACATTTTAACCAAGGCGTCTACATTAAAAGGACATTCTACTCCAGAATTTTTATTGTTTAAAAAGATAGATAATCCCTTTATTACCCATTCTCCAGTTTTGCATACACAGCACAGTTTTATTAATATTCTTTTCACCTCTGTGATTACCTTGTATCTAAGCCTCTGCAGACTGCCCCTTATCTCAGTTATATTAATATACTTTTTACCTCTGTGATTACCTTGTATCTAAGCCTCTGCAGACTGCTCCTTATCTCAGTTATATTAATTTACTTTTTACCTCTGTGATTAACTTGTATCTAAGCCTCTGCAGACTGCTTGTTATCTCAGTTATATTAATATACTTTTTACCTCTGTGGTTAACTTGCATCTAAGCCTTTGCAGACTGCTCCTTATCTCAATTATATTAATATACTTTTTACCTCTGTGATTACCCTGTATCTAAGCCTCTGCAGACTGCTCCTTATCTCAGTTATATTGATATACTTTTTACCTCTGTGATTACCTTGTATCTAAGCCTCTGCAGACTGCTCCTTATCTCAATTATATTAATATACTTTTTACCTCTGTGATTACCCTGTATCTAAGCCTCTGCAGACTTCTCCTTATCTCAGTTATATTAATATAATATTTACCTCTGTGATTACCTTGTATCTAAGCCTCTGCAGACTGCCCCATTATCTCAGTTATATTAATATACTTTTTACCTCTGTGATTACCTTGTATCTAATCCTCTGCAGACTGCCCCCTTATTTCAGTTATATTAATACAGTTTTACGTCTGTGATTACCTTGTATCTAAGCCTCTGCAGACTGCCCTTTATCTGAGTTATATTATTATACTTTTTACCTATGTGATTACCCTGTATCTAAGCCTCTACAGACTGCCCCTTATCTCAGTTATATTAATATACTTTTTACCTCTGTGATTACCTTGTATCTAAGCATCTGCAGACTGCTCCTTATCTCAGTTATATTAATATACTTTTTACCACTGTAATTACCTTGTATCTAAGCCTCTGCAGACTGCCCCTTATCTCAGTTATATTAATATACTTTTTACCTCTGTGATTACCTTGTATCTAAGCCTCTGCAGACTGCCCCCTTATCTCAGTTCTTTGACAGACTTGCATTTTAGCCAATCAGTGCTGACTCAAAAATAAATCCACAAGAGTGAGCACAATGCTATCTATATGGCACATATGAACTAGCGCTGCCTAGCTGTAAACATACCTGTCAAAATGTAATGAGCTTAGAGGTGGCCTTCAAGGTCTTAGAAATTAGCATATGAGCCTACCTAGGTTTAGCTTTCAACAAAGAATACCAAGAGAACAAAGCAAATTTGATGGTAAAAGTAAATTGGAAAGTTGTTTAAAATTACATGCTCTTTAGTCTTGTATGATTTCTCTGTAATGACGCAATCTTCGTGTTTATTATACACTGCTGGTTCTAAAATAAATTAAAAAATGACATACCCTATCTGAATCATAGTAACATAGTAGATAAGGTTGAGTTCAACCTATACAAATCTAAAATACTTAGAAAAAGTTCCAGTTAAGCTTAAATAACCCCACTAAAAGGTGACTCAGTTAATACTAGCAATCATATCCATGAATTTTGTTTATATACAGAAATGTATACAGACTATTTTAAATGTATCTATGGTATTGGCATTCACTACCTCCTTTGGTAATGAGTTCCACAATTTTATTGCTCTTACAGTGAAAAAACGTTTCCGTTGCAGGAGATTAAATCTCCTTTCCTCCAACCTTAAATTGTGACATCTTGTCAGAAACAATTTTCTTGGAATAAACAGAGCTTCTGCCATCTCTGAATGTGGGCCTTGAATATATTTATATAAAGTAATCATGTCACCTCTCAAGCGCCTTTTTTCTAAAGAACTGAACTGAATCTGAACTTTTTCTAGTTCTGCAATATCTGTTTTTTTGCGATTGGTCCCCAGAGCTGCACTCCATACTCAAGGTGAGGTCTTACCAGGGCTTTATATAGTGACAGAATTATGCTTTCCTCCCTTGAGTCAATGGCCTCTAGTTATCAAAGTCTGGTGGACCTGATCCGACAGTGCGGATCAGGTCCACCAGACTTCGCTGAATATGGCGAGCAAAACGCTCGCCGTATTCAGCATTGCACCAGCAGCTCACCCTGCAGACTCGAGGCCAATAGGTTATGGTTCTTTGTGACCGCTGCTTCATAACTGCTGGGGCATCAAGCATATGCATCAAGCATATGCCCCAAGCCTCTTTTAATACATGCTAGTATCTTATTAGCCTTTGAAGCCACTGCCCTGCATTGTGCACCCATCTTTAGCTTGTTATATATTACAACTCCCAAATCCCTTTCCTCTTCTGTTTGGCTAAGTCTTGTCCCATTTAAAAAATATGTTGCCTGCTTATTTTTACTTCCAAAATGTAGAACCTTGCATTTTTCCGTATTGAATCTCATTTTCCATTTACTTGCCCAAACTTCTAATTTTTGCAGATCCCTTTGTAATGAAAGTTCATCCTGCTCTGACCTAATGACCTTACTTAACTTAGTTTCATCTGCAAAAATAGAGATGTCGCTATTTAATCCTTGCTCCAAGTCATTTATAAAAATATTAAAAAGAACAGGGCCCAGTACTGATCCCTGGGGGACTCCACTGATTACCTTTGTCCAATCTGAGTATGATCCATTTACTACTACTCGTTGCTCCCTATCTTTTATCCAGTTATTTATCCATGAGCTAACATTTTCAGCTATTCCCAGTCCATTAATTTTGTGCATTAATCTCTCATGTGGCACTGTATCAAATGCCTTTGCAAAATCTAAGTATATCACATGAACTGATTCCCCTTTATCTATATTTTTACTTACTTCCTCGTAGAATCTAATTAGATTAGTTTGACATGATCTATTTCTCCTAAAACCATGCTGATTAGAACTCAGAATCTTGTTTACACGAATATGCTCATCAATATAATTCATTATAATCCCTTCAAATATCTTCCCCACTATTGATGTCAGACTAACTGGTCTATAGCTTCCTGGATCATCCCTGCTTCCCTTTTTGAAGAGTGGCACCACATCAGCTTTACGCCAATCCTGGGGTACCATGCCTGAGGATAATGAGTCTTGAAAAATTAAGATTAAAGGTTTGTCTATAACAGTGCTAAGTTCACTTAACACCCTTGGGTGTATTCCATCTGGGCCTGGAGTTTTATTTACCTTAATATTATCCAGGTTTTTCCTGATATCCTCTAAACATAACCCAGTTAATGGTATGGACTGGCATGTTCTATTTTGTTCCAAAGTATCATCCAATGGTTCCTTTCTTGTGTATATTGAAGAAACAAACTGGTTTAGTACCTCAGCCTTCTCCCTGTCACTGTTAACCATGCTACCCTCCACGCATTTTAATGTACCTATATTATCCTTTTTAGATTTTTTGCTATTTATGTACTTAAAGAACCTTTTAGGGTTAGGCTTAGAATCCTTTGCAATTCATTTTCCATTTCCAATTTTGGCTAATTTGATTGCTTTTTTGCATGCATTGTTACATTCCTTATAAATATTGTATATTGAGTCTGTACTATTTTCTTTGAATAATTTAAATGCCCTACGTTTTTTCCTAATTTCTCTTAACACATTTTTATTTATCCACAACGGCTTTGATTTTTGATTTTGATTTTTATAACCATATGGTATGTGTTGATATGTATATTTGTTTAACAAAGTTTTAAATATTATCCATTTATCCTCTGTATTTTTATTAGAGAATACATTGTCCCAACTTATATTATTTAATGATTTCCTTAAATCGTTGAAATTTGCCTTTTTGAAGTTAAAAGTCTTAATTAAACCTTTAAGACACTGCATATGAAAAGAGATTTCAAATGTGACCATGTTATGATCACTGTTACCCAAATGTTCTTTGACTTCTATGTTTGAAATGATATCTGTATTGTTTGTTAGCACTAAATCCAATATAGCTTTACTCCTAGTTGGCTCCTCTATTAATTGTGACAAGAAGTTATCCCTGAGAACATTTAAAAATCTATCCCCCTTAGCTGAATTACTAGTTTCATTGGCCCAGTTTATATCAGGGTAGTTAAAATCTCCCATAATTACAGCACTGTTATTAGCAGCCTTACCTATTTGCATTAGTAATTGAGTTTCCTCCCGGTCACTAATGTTAGGGGGCTTGTAGCATGCTCCTAGTAATATTTTTTTAGGATTTTCCCCCTACTCTTTATTTTAACCCACAGGGTCTCTACATTGTCACTTGTATCATAAATATCTTCCCTTATTGTAGGTTTAAGGTTAGGTTTAATATACATGCAGATTCCTCCACCCCTTTAATTATTCCTGTCCCTCCTAAATAAGGTATACCCCTCTAAGTTAACTGCCCAGTCATGTGAATCATCCCACCAAGTTTCAGTTATACTAATAACATCATAGTCCTCTTCTGCAACTAAGAGCGTCAGCTCCCCCATTTTACCTGTCATGCTTCTTGCATTTGTTGTCATACATTACATTTTCATGTGCTTTCTGCTGCTACTTGGTGTGCTTTCCTCTATACTTTCTAATGTGACATTTCTTAAGTCATCCCTTCCTTGAGATATTATAGGAGTGACATATTCACAGACTGATCTCTCTGTTCTATTGTGTTCTAACGGACCCTCCCCCCTTTGCCTAGTTTAAAAGATTCTCTAAACGTGCTACCATCCTTTCCCCCAACACACCTGCACCCATGTCATTCAGATGCAATCCATCCTTACTGTACAAATTGTACCCTAGTGAAAAATCAGCCCAGTGTTCTAAAAAGTCAAACCCCTAATTTTTACACCATGTTTTTAACCATGAATTAACAGACCTTAGCTCCTTCTGCTTTACTGAATTAGCACACGGCACTGGTAATATCTCAGAAAATATTACTTTGGAGGTCTTTGCTTTAAGCTTGCTACCTAACTCCCTGAAGTCATTTTTTAGGACTCTCCATCTCCCGCCGATTCCTTCATTAGTACCAATATGCGCCATGACTGCAGGATCAGACCCACATCCCTCTAAAAATCTATCAATACGCTCCACAATATGCCTAACACGAGCCCATGGAAGACAGAAAACTGTTCTATTTAAAGGGTCTGGATGATAAATTACCCTATCAACCTTCCTAATATTAGAGTCTCCTACCACCAACATCTGTCTCAGGCCCTGACTTGTATGCCCCTCTTCCATGACTGAAGGACTGTTAACTATAGTATGCCCCTCTACCATGACTGAAGGACTGCCCACCATAGTATGCTCCTCTTCCACAGCTAAAGGACTGTTCACTATACTGAGCAACACAGCCCTCTCTGACACTGCCACCCCTGAACTGATATCCCCAACATCTTCACTTAATCTGGCAAATCTATTGGGGTGTACCAGCTCAGAACTGGCCCGTCTCTTCCGCTTACCTTTACTTCGCCCTCTAACTGTGACCCAGCCACATCCTGGAGTCTCCTCATCTGAATCCTCCCCATTCCCACTGCTGGAACCATTAACAACCAGCTCAGTCCTATCCATTTCCCTTTCAATTGTCTGAATTTCATGCAGTGTTGCAATTTGTTCCTCCAGATCTCCAATATGAGTTTCTAAAGAGACAATATGCTCACACTTGCCACAAACATATAATCCCAGAAGTGGCTGCTCCAGTCATGCAAACATATGGCAAGCTGTACACTGAATGAGATTCTCACACATTCTTGCTAAAATATTTAACTTAAAAATATAAAATAATTATATACAAATGCTGTGATACTCAACTGATATCTTGCTGTAGTCTGCTCCAGTTTTGGGGGCAAATCCTTTCACCACTAGTCTTGCTTCGTAATCATCTGCATCCAACTTTTACTCAAATACCCACTTGGTTACTTCAAATCATTGTTTGCCTAACTACCTTGGTGAAAGTTTAATTCTGACTAGACCGTCCCTTTAAACTCACAAAATTTGTCTTCAAGAGTTTATAAAAAATAATATTTAAGCAAGAGCTTTGACAAAATATCAACTACCATTTTTGTCAGAACTGTATCTCGACAAACCCCTTTGGGTTCACATGTGTTACTGTGTGTCATTAATGTGTATGTGTTTGGTGTTTACCTTTATTTTGTGTTTGCACAAGCAGTGCTCGTTGTAGTGCATCAAATAGGCTTTGATTCTGGCATTAGCAAATCCACTAGGGGTCTAGAGATGATATCTGGTATCCTTCTTTACTTTACTATCCCTCCCATTCTTTACATTTCAATATCTTTAATCAGTTGTGGAACAATCTCCATACAGTTCTGTTTTCATTCATTGTATAAATAAGATCATTTACATATACTAGAACATAAGTCATTTTTCCATTTATATTCCTGGTAAAGAGGCATGGTTCTGCTTGACTTGAAAACTGTTGCTGTATCCTCATACATAATAGCCCTTTAAATGGATACTGAACCCATTTTTTTTTCATGATTCAAATTTAAGCAACTTTCTAATTTACTCCTATTATCAATTTTTGCTCATTTTCTTGGTATCTTTATTTGAAAAAGCAGGAATGTAAGCTTAGACGCTAGCCCATTTTTTGGTTCAGAACCCTGGATAGCGCTTGCTGATTGGTGGCTGCATTTAGCCATCAATCAGCAAGCGCTACCCAGGTGTAGGCTACTGAACTTCTAGCTGGTCATTCCACAAGCAACGGTTCTTGATGAGTTTGTCCCTCTCTGCGGAGCTTCATGCCAGGGAAATGTGCACTGACTTGCTCACTCTGAAGTTAACAGCCCTTACCACCTTCCACAAAGATAATCTTTAGTCCTATCTATCGCCATTCTGTTAGGACTGCTTTTTTATGCAATATGCTCTGGCTCACCTAAAAGTAGGTGTTCTCCAAAACCATAGTTCAGAATGGTTCTGCCTGTTTCCTTTCTAAACACTTTATTTTGCAGGAAACCAGCTGCCATAAGTGTATAAGACCAGTATTTGTGCAGCAATCAAGATACTTTTAGCATGCGCCATTTCAAACAATCTCTAATTAGGATCAATTATTTCTATTATCGACATCATTTTCTGTTAGCAATGCTTAAAATTTCCAGATGAGCTGCTTCTCAACATTTGTGATATAGGCATTAATCTTCTCAACAAATTGTGCTTTGTCCTTCATGAGAAAGGTCAAATAACATGTAGAGTAATCTTTAATAATTGTTAGTACTATATATACTTTTGTGGGTACTTTGTGCTTATTTAAGTGATTCCTTCTTACTAATCTTTTTTTCTGTAGTTCACAAATGTCTACAAGTCTAAGTCTATTATGTCACCAGAGGATAGAGTTTAAGCTTTTATCAGTACTTAGCTGTGTTGGCCTTTTCCTCATTGTGAAGTATGAAAACATTATTTTCAAAGTCTTGAGCATATAAAAGTCCACTTTTGGTTATTCTTCATGTATTCCCATTAAAGTATACATTATACACATGCTTTGCTAAAGCTCAAACTGAGTAATTTGTCTGCAAGCTCAGACAAGTAAATTACATCTTGCAACTTGGTATTCAATATCTTTGCTTTTTGTAAGACATTGTAGGAATCATTCATCTTTACAATCAGCTACCATTTAGCTATACTCACAATACCTGCTAATTCTTTGAAAAAAAAGTAAAATCTTTGGATGTTTGGGATGTTGAATCTGAATCTCTAAGCCATTCATTTTTATTCATTTTAGTATTTGAATGATTTGTTTATACAATCCCAGAGGCAGAACTTTTCCTCACTTAATGGGATGAGATTTATTTAGTGAAAAATTTTCTGCAGGTCATTTTGAAATAAAAATCAAATTACATTAGGCAGTTACACTAAAGCACCAGTTGAATTGCATTGTAAATTAGTTGCAGAGAAAATAAGACATTTTTGTTAGTTTTGTAAAATGTTTCTTGAAAAAATTTGGTCTAACATCATAAGGTAGAAATGTAGTAATTAATAAAGGTGCACTGCTCACAAGAATATCTTACATTCAGAAATCACAGCTTTGCAAACTGGGAAAGGCTAGGGGGCAGGGTTGAAAAATCCCTGAGAGCCAATCACGAATCAGTATGCTGCCGCTTTGCAGCGCTGCTCTAAACTGTTCTCTTCAAACAGCACTTTACTCTGGATGCTGTGTTAAAGAAAAACTATACAATGCAGCCAGAGCAAAGCTCTGTTGGAAGAGAACTGTCTGATGTGGAGCAGAGCTGCAAAGTTAAAGTGCTAACAGTTCCTGCATGTGTCCCATTCTTTCAGCAGTCATAATCCATTTTCTGCTATGACATCTCAGATCACAGCATGTTCTGCCTTGGGGTATACAATAATGGTTGAATGTTTAACACATGCACTATTAAGACCTTCTCCACTGAAATTACTGCATTTTCTTACCATAGCTACTATTTTTCAAGAATTTCTTGCAAGATGGGTGCCTTCCTCAAAAATAAAACAGCTTTTACTTTCACCCTTTTATGTGAAAACTCATTATCTTTTACTTGGGGATAAGTATATATCCCCCCCCCCCCCCCCAATTTACAAAAAAGTATATTCTTACAGATTATAGCTAAATCCAATAGCTCAGTTCAGCACATCAGCTTACCAGACCATGCAAGCTGCCAGGAAGGAGAAACTCCAAGAAATCCAAAAAGGCAGCAGCACTTGTCCCAATGAAGTAAATACATTTATTTAGGGGTACAGAGAGCAAAATACACAACGTTTCAGGATTCAACCCTTAATCATGTGAGCATTCTGGGTATTACATGCACACCTACTTATACCCAACAGGTAAACAATTACCAGGTGCATACATTTAATGAGTACATACAACGCCCTCTGTTGGTCATTATCATATTACATCTTAAATACAACCTCAACCGATTAAATATTCTATACCCAGATACACAGAAAATATTAAAAACACAAAATAAGTGAAACCATCCCCTTCCAATATATACACTAATATTCCCATATTATAACTTTTTTGAATCATATGTAATATTAATCACAGAAATAAGGACCAATCCAGTTCACGGTTCAACCCCCTAGGATGCATGGTATCTAATTTGAAGCTCCAGAAGGCTTCACGCCTCTTCAGGATCAACTCTCTGTTGCCACCTCTTCTAGGTCTTCTAACTTGTTCAATTACCTGAAATTTAAGCTGGGAGATATGATGCCCTGCCCTCACAAAATGGTTGGAGACAGGAGCCTCCAAGTCCTCCTTTCTAATATTAGACTTGTGTTGGTTAAGGTGTTCCCTGGCTTTTTTTGTAGACTCCCCTACATAAATAAGGCCACATGGGCATTTAATTAAATGCATAATGTATTCTGAATTACATGTGAGGTAATCATTAATCATAAATTCCCTACCTGAGTGGGGATGATAGAAATGTTTCCCTTTGATCATGTTGCTACAACTGAAGCAGCCAAGGCAAGGGTAACACCCCATATTCTTTGTAGTGATATATCCAATTCCATCACCTTTATATGTGCCTATATCAGTTCTAGTAAATTGGTCCCTAAGGGGTTGGGCCCTCTTATATGCAGGCATAGTCAAATCCTGGAATTCCAATACTGATGGATTACATCCTTTCAATACATGCCAATGCCTTTTGATTATACCCATAATCCTTCTACTTTGTTTATTATATGTAGTAGCGAACACAAGTCTATTCATGTTCTTCATGCCATCATTCCTAGTTGAACCTTTCAACACTTGTTGACTTGACATAGCCTTAACTTTACTTATACCCTCCTTTATAGGGTCCTCTGGGTATCCCCTGTCAATGAATAATTCACCCATTTTCCTAGCTCTATTATCAACCAAGGTTTCATCAAACACAATTCTTCTCATCCTGAGTAGCTAACTAAAGGGCAGAGATTTTAGTAAAGAAGGAGGATGGGCACTATCATATTGCAACAAATTGTTGCACTCAATATCTTTCCTGTATATATCGACAGATAATCTACCATCCTTCTTATATACGAATGTGTCCAAAAACTGAATATTGCTTTCACTAAAGTTGAGTTTAAATTTAATCAATCTAGATGAATTGATCAATTCTCCCACAAACTACAATAGGGTCCCAATGTCGTCCACCCAAATACCGAAGATGTTGTCAATATAGCGCCACCATATGGCATCATATTGAAGAAATAAAGGATTTTCATAAACAAAATATCCATGAAAATATTGGCATAATTGGGGGCGACATTGGAACCCATCGCCGTATCTTGAACCTGTAAATAAAACTGGTCCTGAAACAAAAATAATAACATCTCAAAATTAAATGTAATAATTCAATCAGAAAAGTGCATTGCACATCTGAAAAAGAGTTTGGTGAATTGCCCCTAAGCTACTATTATTACTAATTGAGGAGTAAAAGCTTACTACAGCCAAGGAATATAAAATGTATTTATCCCCTGACAATGTAACATTCTCTAATTTTTTCAAAAAATCCCCAGTATCTTTAATGAAGGACTGAGCTTGTTCCACAAATGGACAAAGAATCTTATACAAATAAATGGCCATATTGGGAAATATAGAGTCTGTGCTAGTCACAATAGGATGACCCGTGGATTTGCTAATGCTTTTATATACTTTAGGCAGTGTGTAAAATATAGGTGTTAAACCATCACTTTTCTTAAGGAATTGATTTGCTTTCTCATTAATAATACCATTACACAAAGCCCATTTTAATAATGTAGCTATCTCTTTTTGACTCTTAAACTTCGTATAAGAATCCAGTTTTATATACACCTCTGAGTCTAAAAGTTGGAACAGTATCTCCTCAATGTAATAACTCTTATCAAGGAATACAGTGGCCCCGCCTTTATCGGCTTGCTTTAACACTGCCTCACTGTTCTGCCTGGGGGACTGTAGTGCCAATCTATCAGACTGAGAGAAATTATTAATGATGCCTTTTTTTAGATTTGACTGCCATTTCATGCTGTAAATGAGCTACATCATTAAGAACAAGTTTTGAAAAGGTGCGCAGGTGAGCTAATCTTAAATGATCCTCCAGCACAGCGAGATCCCTGGTGAATTTCTTAAAAGTCAGATCTTACCATACTTCTTTAAGGGGTATTCCCTGCATTTCTGTATGTGAAGGAGCGACAAGCACAGTGCAATATAGCACAGCATGACATGACAGTTCTGCTACATTTATACTTTGTGCTTTGTATTCTATATTACTTTACAATTCAGATTATATTTTATTACATTTAAAATTTGCACTTTCTATTTTGTATTTTATTTTGTATACAGTGGTGTAGTTAGGATTGTGATTTTACAAAATCTGATTATGCTTTCAAAGTTTCTGTGTAGTCTTAACAAATTAGGATTATACTTTATATATTTATGTGCATCTTTTACAAATTAAAGTGAATGTAAATTTTGATGCTAAAGTGCCCGGTTTTCAAAACTTCGATTAAAAACAGGGGCACTTTAAGTCATCAAAATTTACATTTCACTCCTGTTGTGAAAGAAAACTTACCTTTTAATCTTCACAGCAGCTCCAGCTTCCTCCGGTCTCACAAGCCATCAATGTCAGAAATGATTGATAGGTCATCCTCCAATCACAGCTTCCCCCCCCCCCGGGGGAATCAGTGTCTGATTCAACTCTGTGATTGGAGGAAGCCGGATGCCTCATTTTAGACCCAGGAAGAGGCTTTGCGATGGGTGGAGGAAGCTGGAGCTGCTGTGAAGAATAAAAGGTAAGTTTTTTTTCACAACAGGAGTGAAATGTAAATTTTGATGAATTAAAGTGCCCCTGTTTTTAATCAAAGTTTTAAAAACCGGGCACTTTAGCATCACAATTTACATTCACTTTAAATTGTACTTCGTGTTTCTTCTATTTAAAATAAAACTGAAAAACTGACAGCTTCAGTTTCCCAGAGAGCTTTTTTCTCTTTCTATGGGCACAATAAACGAAGATTCTCTAGTTTGGACATAAATTATAGTGCTGACTTCTTAGGGGCTGAAGTCACTGAATTCTATAAGTAGAAGGATAGAATCTGGAAGTTACAGAGAGATGAGAGGTGCCTTCCATAGAAAGTAATGAAGCTCTCTGAGATACAGAACTTTACAGGGGAGAGAGAAGGTAACTGGAGAACACCTGGGACTGATATAAAGGCATAGTTTCCATCAAAGTTAAGTGTTTTGTGTACATCATGAAGACACCTCAGAAGAAAGAAGAGGAGGACAACTGCAAAGACCGCTTCAGTGGACTGCTGGAGAGGACCGACACCAGAGAGGACCATTGCCGGAGAAGACCCCCACTGTAAAGGACCACCGCCATGGACCCGCCATCACAGTACACCAGCTGCCACCCTTAAAGGGACAGTCAACCCCAGAATTTTTGTTGTTTTAAAAGATAGATAATCCCTTAATTACCAATTCCCCAGTTTTGCATAAACAACACAGTTATAATTATACACATTTTACCTCTGTAATTACCTTGTATCTAAGCCTCAGCAGACTGCCCCCTTATTTCAGTTATTTTGACAGACTTGCATTTTAGCCAATCAGAGCTGTCTCCATGATAAATTCACGTGCATGAGCTCAATGTTATCTATATGAAACATGTGAACTAATGCCCTCTAGTGGTAAAAAACTATCAAAATGCATTTAGATTAGAGGCGGCCTTCAAGGTCTAAGAAATTAGCATATGAACCTCCTAGGTTTAGTTTTCAACTAAGAATTCCAAGAGAACAAAGCAAAATTGGTGATAAAAGTAAATTGGAAAGTTGTTAAAAATTACTATTATTTGAAACATGAAAGTTTTTTTTGGACTTGACTGTCCCTTTAAGGAACCGGATTCAAGATGGTGGTTAAAACTTGGGGTTCTAGTCTTAGTTTTTTTTTTGGGGGCGGGTATTATTTTTTTGTATAGGGTTTTTTTAGTATATTTTTAGGGTAGGGTTTTTTAGGGGGACATTTTTAGGGGGGACATGTATTTGCAAATGTATTTGCAAATACATGCTCATATACTTTAATTTTAGAAAAGGATTTTTAAGGGGCTATTTTTTTTATTTAGTTTTAGTATAGGGATTTATTTTTTTTAGTTTTTAGTTTTTTTACTGTTGGTGTTTATTTTTTAACTTAGGGGGTCTTAGGTTAGGGATTTTGGGGGGTTAGCTGTTAATAGAATAGGGTTTTTTTATTGCGATGGGGGTTGTGGCAGTTTAGGGGTTAAGTACACTGTAGGGGGTTCATTGTGATGGGGTTATGGTAGTTTAGGGGTTAATAGAGTAGGGGTTTATTTTGATGGGGTTGTGGCGCTTTAGGGGTTAAGCGTTATTTAGTGTAGAGGGTTATGTGTAGAAGGAACAAATTAGGCAATATTTGGACGAATACAGGTTCATCCGAAGTCAAATGCACATGTCTATTAAACAGTATTTATCCTATGCAATAAAATTAAAAATTTTTATAAAATATGATTTTTGCAGAACAATTTTTAATGTGATTAAACAATACTAAACAATACTACATTTTTATGCATATTTTTATTTTACTGTTTCATTTATTCATTTCATAAGATCACATATAATGCAGTGAACACCACTTTGTGAGACACGCTGTTCTCAAGGTAATTACCACCTTTAGAGAATTAGAACAGGGTCTTTATAGTGGTCTTATAGAATCTCACAAACCCAGGGAGCTTTAGATAATAAAGACATAGATAACTTTAGGCAAGAAAACTTCACAATGTTGTTTTTTTAGAACCTTATTTATATCTACAAGACTCCTAAACTATGTCTTAGTTCTCATTTTACCCAGTGAGACTACTATACCTTAACAAAACAGAAATGTGAATATTTAACCATTACACCCATTTACAGAAGCCATTTTATAAGTGTGTTTATTAAGTGTTTTCTGCATTGTTAGCCATTCTTGTGCATCAGACACTTAAAGGGAAATTAAGGTTAAAATTAAACTTAAAAATGTAAAAAAATTATTATTCAGATAAAGCATGTAATTTTAAGAGAGTTTCCAATTCAATTCCATGATCAAATTGTGCACAATAATTGTATGTACATTTAGTGAGGCACTGGTTCCTCCTGAGCATGTGCAAGAGTTCACTATGTATATGCATATGAGTCTGTGATTGGCTGACAGCTGTCACATGAGACAGGGGGCCAGCAAATTGAAGTGAATTTGAACTGTATCAGAAAAATATATATACTGCTCATTTCAAATTGAGAGGAAGATTGACCTGAACAAGCCGTCCCCTCAGCATTCTAATGAGCGTCCCTAGCCCATCTAGTGCAATAACAGCCCCTATCCCGCGAAAAGGGACAATTTGAAAGCTTTATTCTCATCCTTTAGAGCAGTGTTTCTCAATTTGAGTCCTTGAGACCCCTAAAAGGACAGATATTCATGATAGCTGAACTAGGGCACAAGATGGTTGAGAACAGGCCAGTTACCATGGTTACTGATCAGATGATTATTTCACCTGTGCTCTAGTTCAGATATAATGAAAATCTGGCCTGCTAGTTTTTGTTTTTACAAATTCTACAACTATCAGAAAATATATTCTGACTTGTTTCAAGCAAGATAGCTTGGCTGTTTTTTTAACCCCTTCATTTCACAGAATAACTTGCCCAAAGTACCAGAGAATTTTTAGCATTTTTGCAATCACTCTGTTTAAACAGAAATGTACCAAATCTATATATATTGTTTGGCATAAACAAAGCTTTCAGTGGATGACAATTTCAACTAGCTATTTATTCCCAAAATTCAGAAATTATTGTAAAATGACCCAAAATAGTACAATAATATACATATAAAAAGATAAATGATTACATTCCACAAAAACCTGTAGCTTTCTGACTGTAGAAAAAGAATCATAAAAGTTGTTCACCGGCATCCTCTGATTCAGTTAATTCCTAAACATATATCTTTTATTATTTTTGATCATTTTAAAGGGACAGTCTACTCCAGAATTGTTATTCTTTAAAAAGAGAGATAATCCCTTTATGACCAATTCCTCAGTTTTGCCCAATCAACACTTTCACCTCTGTGATTATCTTGTATCTAAGCCTCTGCAGACTGCCCCTTATTTCAGTTCTTTTTACAGACTTGCATTTTAGCCAATTAGTGCTGACTCATAAATAACTCCACGGTAGTGAGCACAATCTTATCTATATGACACACATGAAGTAGTGGTATCTAGGCGTGAAAAACTGTCAAAATGCACTGAGATAAGAGGCAGCCTTTAAGGGCTTAGAAATTAGCATGAGTCTACCTAGGTTTAGCTTTCAACAAAGAATACCAAGAGAACAAAGCAAATTTGATGATAAAAGAAAATTGGAAAGTTCTTTAAAATGACATGCCCTATCTGAGTCATGAAAGTTTAATTTGACTTTACTATTCCTGAGGGATTTGAACATGGGCATTATCAACTTTTAACTTGAACATGGTAAGGTAAGTATTACCGGCTTAAAAAACCTAAAGTAAACAAATGAATATTTTCATCAGTATTTTTTTTTCATTTTCTTTATTTACAGTGGTGCATTCATTTGGATATTTGTTTTGTTAAAAGTAATGAAAATCCGATTTCCTTAACAAATGTGCATCTCTCATTATCAGTATAGTGTGCATGCACTTCTGTGTTTGTTGTGTTAACAATGTGGCTACATTTGTATTAACTTTAATCAATGGAGCAGTTAGGGCTTGAATATATTTGCTTGCTAATGTCATTAACTATGGCGGGGAGGAATTTACCCACGTGCAAAACCATTGTTAGCTTCAACACCATATTGGAGTACTCACTAATAAGTTAAAAGTGTTGTTGTGGGTTTATCAGGTCATTTTTTATGTTGAATTCTATAAGTGTAGAATGGCCCCATAAATGTGTTGCTAAGTATCGGGAATTTGGATTGAGATAAAAAAAAAACAGAATTGAGATTTATTAAAGGGATATAAAACTCCAAAAATAAAAATCTGATTCAGAACATATCATTTTAAAAAAAAATTCCATTCTATTATCAAATTTCCTTTGTTCCCATGATATTATGTGTTGAAGAGATACCTAGGTAGCCATCTGGTGCACTACATGACAGGTAATAGTGCTGTTATCTCGTGATCTTGCTAATGTATAATATTGTGTTATAGAGATACCTAGGTAGCATCTGTAGCACTACATGACAGGTAATAGTGCTGTTATCTAGTGCTCTTGCTAATGTATAATATTGTGTGTTATAGAGATACCTAGGTAGCATCTGTAGCACTATATGACAGGTAATAGTGCTGCTATCTAGTGCTCTTGCTAATGTATAATATTGTGTGTTATAGAGATACCTAGGTAGTATCTGTAGTACTACATGACAGGTAATAGTGCTGTTATCTAGTGATCTTGCTAATTTATAATATTATGTTATAGAGATACCTAGGTAGTATCTGTAGCACTACATGACAGGTAATAGTGCTGTTATCTAGTGCTCTTGCTAATGTATAATATTGTGTGATATAGAGATACCTAGGTAGTATCTGTAGCACTACATGACAGGTAATAGTGCTGCTATCTAGTGCTCTAGCTAATGTATAATATTGTGTGTTATAGAGATACCTAGGTAGTATCTGTAGCACTACATGACAGGTAATAGTGAAGTTATCTAGTGCTCTTGCTAATGTATAATATTGTGTGATATAGAGATACCTAGGTAGTATCTGTAGCACTACATGACAGGTATTGCTGTTATCTAGTGTTCTTGCTAATGTATAATATTATGTGTTATAGAGATACCTAGGTAGTATCTGTAGCACTACATGACAGGTAATAGTACTGTTATCTAGTGCTCTTGCTAATGTATAATATTGTGTGTTATAGAGATACCTAGGTAGTATCTGTAGCACTACATGACAGGTAATAGTGCTGTTATCTAGTGCTCTTGCTAATGTATAATATTATGTGTTATAGAGATACCTAGGTAGTATCTGTAGCACTACATGACAGGTAATAGTGCTGTTATCTAGTGCTCTTGCTAATGTATAATATTGTGTGTTATAGAGATACCTAGGTAGCATCTATAGCACTACATGACAGGTAATAGTGTTGTTATCTAATGCTCTTGCTAATGTATAATATTGTGTGTTATAGAGATACCTAGGTAGTATCTGTAGCACTACATGACAGGTAATAGTGCTGTTATCTAGTGCTCTTGCTAATGCATAATATTGTGTGTTATATAGATACCTAGGTAGTATCTGTAGCACTACATGACAGGTAATAGTGCTGTTATCTAGTGCTCTTGCTAATGTATAATATTGTGTTATAGAGATACCTAGGTAGTATCTGTAGCACTACATGACAGGTAATAGTGCTGTTATCTAGTGCTCTTGCTAATGTATAATATTGTGTGTTATACAGATACCTAGGTAGTATCTGTAGCACTACATAACAGGTAATAGTGCTGTTATCTAGTGCTCTTGCTAATGTATAATATTGTGTGTTATACAGATACCTAGGTAGTATCTGTAGCACTACATGACAGGTGATAGTGCTGTTATCTAGTGCTCTTGCTGATGTATAATATTGTGTGTTATAGAGATACCTAGGTAGCATCTGTAGCACTACATGACAGGTAATAGTGCTGTTATCTAGTGCTCTTGCTAATGTATAATATTGTGTGTTATAGAGATACCTAGGTAGTATCTGTAGCACTACATGACATGTAATAGTGCTGTTATCTAGTGCTCTTGCTAATGTATAATATTGTGTGTTATAGAGATACCTAGGTAGTATCTGTAGCACTACATGACAGGTAATAGTGCTGTTATCTAGTGCTCTTGCTAATGTATACTATTGTGTGTTATAGAGATACCTAGGTAGTATCTGTAGCACTACATGACGGGTAGTAGTGCTGTTATCTAGTGCTCTTACTAATGTATAATATTGTGTGTTATAGAGATGCCTAGGTAGCATCTGTAGCACTACATGACAGGTAATAGTGCTATCTAGTGCTCTTGCTAATGTATAATATTGTGTTATAGAGATACCTAGGTAGTATCTGTAGCACTACATGACAGGTAATAGTGCTGTTATCTAATGTTCTTGCTAATGTATAATATTGTGTTATAGAGATACCTAGGTAGCATCTATAGCACTACATGACAGGTAATAGTGTTGTTATCTAGTGCTCTTGCTAATGTATAATATTGTGTTATAGAGATACCTAGGTAGCATCTGTAGCACTACATGACAGGTAATAGTGCTGTTATCTAGTGCTCTTGCTAATGTATAATATTGTGTGTTATAGAGATACCTAGGTATTATCTGTAGTCTACATGACAGGTAATAGTGCTGTTATCTAGTGCTCTTGCTAATGTATAATATTGTGTGTTATAGAGATACCTAGGTAGTATCTGTAGCACTACATGACAAGTAATAGTGCTGTTATCTAGTGATCTTGCTAATTTATAATATTGTGTTATAGAGATAGCTAGGTAGCATCTATAGCACTACATGACAGGTAATAGTGTTGTTATCTAATGCTCTTGCTAATGTATAATATTGTGTGTTATAGAGATACCTAGGTAGTATCTGTAGCACTACATGACAGGTAATAGTGCTGTTATCTAGTGCTCTTGCTAATGCATAATATTGTGTGTTATATAGATACCTAGGTAGTATCTGTAGCACTACATGACAGGTAATAGTGCTGTTATCTAGTGCTCTTGCTAATGTATAATATTGTGTTATAGAGATACCTGGGTAGTATCTGTAGCACTACATGACAGGTAGTAGTGCTGTTATCTAGTGCTCTTACTAATGTATAATATTGTGTGTTATAGAGATGCCTAGGTAGCATCTGTAGCACTACATGACAGGTAATAGTGCTATCTAGTGCTCTTGCTAATGTATAATATTGTGTTATAGAGATACCTAGGTAGTATCTGTAGCACTACATGACAGGTAATAGTGCTGTTATCTAATGTTCTTGCTAATGTATAATATTGTGTTATAGAGATACCTAGGTAGTATCTGTAGCACTACATGAACGGTAATAGTGCTGTTATCTAGTGCTCTTGCTAATGTATAATATTGTAAGTTATAGAGATTCCTAGGTAGTATCTGTAGCACTACATGACAGGTAATAGTGCTGTTATCTAGTGCTTTTGCTAATGTATAATATTGTGTGTTATGGAGATACCTAGGTACTATCTGTAGCACCACATGACAGGTAATAGTGCTGTTATTTAGTACCCTTGCTAATGTATAATATTATGTTATAGAGATACCTAGGTAGTATCTGTAGCACTACATGACAGGTAATAGTGCTCTTATCTAGTGCTCTTGCTAATGTATAATATTGTGTGTTATAGAGATACCTAGGTAGTATCTGTAGCACTACATGACAGGTAATAGTGCTGTTATTTAGTACCCTTGCTAATGTATAATATTATGTTATAGAGATACCTAGGTAGTATCTGTAGCACTACATGACAGGTAATAGTGCTCTTATCTAGTGCTCTTGCTAATGTATAATATTGTGTGTTATAGAGATACCTAGGTAGCATCTGTAGCATTACATGACAGGTAATAGTGCTGTTATTTAGTAGCCTTGCTAATGTATAATATTGTGTGTTATAGAGATACCTAGGTAGTATCTGTAGCACTACATGACAGGTAATAGTGCTGTTATCAAGTGCTCTTGCT
The DNA here is from genome assembly GCF_027579735.1 of Bombina bombina. NCBI lineage: Eukaryota > Metazoa > Chordata > Amphibia > Anura > Bombinatoridae > Bombina > Bombina bombina. The sequence continues at coordinate 148,409,035 of NC_069510.1, read as the reverse complement.
AATGTATAATATTGTGTGTTATAGAGATACCTAGGTAGTATCTGTAGCACTACATGACAGGTAATAGTGCTGTTATTTAGTACCCTTGCTAATGTATAATATTGTGTTATAGAGATACCTAGGTAGTATCTGTAGCACTACATGACAGGTAATAGTGCTGTTATCTAGTGCTCTTGCTAATATATAATATTGTGTGTTATAGAGATACCTAGGTAGTATCTTTAGCACTACATGACAGGTAATAGTGCTGTTATCTAGTGCTCTTGCTAATGTATAATATTGTGTGTTATAGAGATACCTAGGTAGCATCTGCAGGACTACATGATAGGTAATAGGGCTGTTATCTAGTGCTCTTGCTAATGTATAATATTGTGTTATAGAGATACCTAGGTAGTATCTGTAGCACTACATGACAGGTAATAGTGCTGTTATCTAATGTTCTTGCTAATGAATAATATTGTGTTATAGAGATACCTAGGTAGTATCTGTAGCACTACATGAACGGTAATAGTGCTGTTATCTAGTGCTCTTGCTAATGTATAATATTGTGTGTTATAGAGATACCTAGGTAGTATCTGTAGCACTACATGACAGGTAATAGTGCTGTTATTTAGTACCCTTGCTAATGTATAATATTGTGTTATAGAGATACCTAGGTAGTATCTGTAGCACTACATGACAGGTAAAAGTGCTGTTATCTAGTGCTCTTGCTAATGTATAATATTGTGTGTTATAGAGATACCTAGGTAGCATCTGTAGCATTACATGACAGGTAATAGTGCTGTTATTTAGTACCCTTGCTAATGTATAATATTGTGTTATAGAGATACCTAGGTAGTATCTGTAGCACTACATGACAGGTAATAGTGCTGTTATCTAGTGCTCTTGCTAATGTATAATATTGTGTGTTATAGAGATACCTAGGTAGTATCTGTAGCACTACATGACAGGTAATAGTGCTGTTATTTAGTACCCTTGCTAATGTATAATATTGTGTTATAGAGATACCTAGGTAGTATCTGTAGCACTACATGACAGGTAATAGTGCTGTTATCTAGTGCTCTTGCTAATATATAATATTGTGTGTTATAGAGATACCTAGGTAGTATCTTTAGCACTACATGACAGGTAATAGTGCTGTTATCTAGTGCTCTTGCTAATGTATAATATTGTGTGTTATAGAGATACCTAGGTAGCATCTGTAGCATTACATGACAGGTAATAGTGCTGTTATCTAGTGCTCTTGCTAATGTATAATATTGTGTGTTATAGAGATACCTAGGTAGTATCTGTAGCACTACATAACAGGTAATAGTGCTGTTATCTAGTGCTCTTGCTAATGTATAATATTGTGTGCTATAGAGATAACTAGGTAGTATCTGTAGCACTACATGACAGGTAATAGTGCAGTTATCTAGTGCTCTTGCTAATGTATAATATTGTGTGTTATAGAGATACCTAGGTAGCATCTGCAGCACTACATGATAGGTAATAGGGCTGTTATCTAGTGCTCTTGCTAATGTATAATATTGTGTTATAAAGATACCTAGGTAGTATCTGTAGCACTACATGACAGGTAATAGTGCTGTTATCTAGTGCTCTTGCTAATGTATAATATTGTCAGTTATAGAGATACCCAGGTAGTATCTGTAGCAGTACATGACAAGTAATAGTGCTGTTATATAGTGCTCTTGCTAATGTTTAATATTATGTTATAGAGATACCTAGATATTATCTGTAGCACTACATGACAGGTAATAGTGCTGCTATCTAGTGCTCTTGCTAATGTATAATATTGTGTGTTATAGAGATACCTAGGTAGTATCTTTAGCACTACATGACAGGTAATAGTGCTGTTATCTAGTGCTCTTGCTAATGTTTAATATTATGTGTTATAGAGATACCTAGGTAGTATCTGTAGCACTACATGACAGGTAATAGTGCTGTTATCTAGTGCTCTTGCTAATGTATAATATTGTGTTAAAGAGATGCCTAGATAATATCTGTAGCACTACATGACAGGTAATAGTGCTGTTATCTAGTGCTCTTGCTAATGTATAATATTGTGTGTTATAGAGATACCTAGGTAGTATCTGTAGCACTACATGACAGGTAATAGTGCTCTTATCTAGTGCTCTTGCTAATGTATAATATTATGTGTTATAGAGATACCTAGGTAGTATCTGTAGCACTACATGACAGGTGATAGTGCTGTTATCTACTGCTCTTGCTAATGTATAATATTGTGTTATAGAGATACCTAGGTAGTATCTGTAACACTACATGACAGGTAATAGTGCTGTTATCTAGTGCTCTTGCTAATGTATAATATTGTGTGTTATAGAGATACCTAGGTAGTATCTGTAACACTACATGACAGGTAATAGTGCTGTTATCTAGTGCCATGCTAATGTATAATATTGTGTGTTATAGAGATACCTAAGTAGTATCTGTAGCACTACATGACAGGTAATAGTGCTGTTATCTAGTGCTCTTGCTAATGTATAATATTGTGTGTTATAGAGATACCTAGGTAGTATCTGTAGCACTACATGACAGGTAATAGTGCTGTTATCTAGTGCTCTTGCTAATGTATAATATTATGTGTTATAGAGATACCTAGGTAGTATATGTAGCACTACATGACAGGTAATAGTGCTGTTATCTAGTGCTCTTGCTAATGTATAATATTATGTGTTATAGAGATACCTAGGTAGTATCTGTAGCACTACATGACAGGTAATAGTGCTGTTATCTAGTGCTCTTGCTAATGTATAATATTGTGTGTTATAGAGATACCTAGGTAGCATCTGTAGCATTACATGACAGGTAATAGTGCTGTTATCTAGTGCTCTTGCTAATGTATAATATTGTGTGTTATAGAGATACTTAGGTGGTATCTGTAGCACTACATGATAGGTAATAGGGCTGTTATCTAGTGCTCTTGCTAATGTATAATATTGTGTTATAGAGATGCCTAGATAATATCTGTAGCACTACATGACAGGTAATAGTGCTGTTATTTAGTGCTCTTGCTAATGTATAATATTGTGTGTTATAGAGATAACTAGGTAGTATCTGTAGCACTACATGACAGGTAATAGTGCAGTTATCTAGTGCTCTTGCTAATGTATAATATTGTGTGTTATAGAGATACCTAGGTAGCATCTGCAGGACTACATGATAGGTAATAGGGCTGTTATCTAGTGCTCTTGCTAATGTATAATATTGTGTTATAGAGATACCTAGGTAGTATCTGTAGCACTACATGACAGGTAATAGTGCTGTTATCTAGTGCTCTTGCTAATGTATAATATTGTATGTTATAGAGATACCTAGGTAGTATCTGTAGCAGTACATGACAGGTAATAGTGCTGTTATCTAGTGCTCTTGCTAATGTATAATATTATGTGTTATAGAGATACCTAGGTAGTATCTGTAGCACTACATGACAGGTAATAGTGCTGTTATCTAGTGCTCTTTCTAATGTATAATATTGTGTGTTATAGAGATACATAGGTAGTATCTCTAGCACTACATGACAGGTAATAGTGCTGTTATCTAGTGCTCTTGCTAATGTATAATATTGTGTGTTATAGAGATACCTAGGTAGTATCTGTAGCACTACATGACAGGTAATAGTGCTGTTATCTAGTGCTCTTGCTAATGTATAATATTGTGTGTTATAGAGATACCTAGGTAGTATCTGTAGCACTACATGACAGGTAATAGTGCTGTTATCTAGTGCTCTTGCTAATGTATAATATTGTGTGTTATAGAGATACCTAGGTAGTATATGTACCACTACATGACAGGTAATAGTGCTGTTATCTAGTGCTCTTGCTAATGTATACTATTATGTTATAGAGATACCTAGGTAGTATCTGTAGCACTACATGACAGGTAATAGTGCTGTTATATAGTGCTCTTGCTAATGTATAATATTGTGTGTTATGGAGATACCTAGGTAGTATCTGTAGCACTACATGACAGGTAATAGTACTGTTATCTAGTTCTCTTGCTAATGTATACTATTGTGTGTTATAGAGATACCTAGATAGTATCTGTAGCACTACATGACAGGTAATAGTGCTGTTATCTAGTGCTATTGCTAATGTATAATATTGTGTTATAGAGATACCTAGGTTGTATCTGTAGCACTACATGACAGGTAATAGTGCTGCCATCTAGTGCTCTTGCTAATGTATAATATTATGTGTTATAGAGATACCTAGGTAGTATCTATAGCACTACATGACAGGTAATAGTGCTGTTATCTAGTACTCTTGCTAATGTATAATATTGTGTGTTATAGAGATACCTAGGTAGTATCTGTAGCACTACATGACAGGTAATAGTGCTGTTATCTAGTGCTCTTGATAATGTATAATATTGTGTGTTATAGAGATACCTAGGTAGTATCTGTAACACTATATGACAGGTAATAGTGCTGTTATCTAGTGCTCTTACTAATGTATAATATTGTGTTATAGAGATACCTAGGTAGAATCTGTAACACTACATGACAGGTAATAGTGTTGTTATCTAGTGCTCTTGCTAATATATAATACTGTGTGTTATAGAGATACCTAGGTACCATCTGTAGCACTACATGACAGGTAATAGTGCTGTTATCAAGTGCTCTTGCTAATGTATAATATTATGTGTTATAGAGATACCTAGGTAGCATCTGTAGCACTACATGACAGGTAATAGTGCTGTTATCTAGTGATCTTGCTAATGTGTAATATTGTGTTATAGAGATACCTAGGTAGTATCTGTAGCACTACATGACAGGTAATAGTGCTGTTATCTAGTGCTCTTGCTAATGTATAATATTGTGTGTTATAGAGATACCTAGGTAGCATCTGTAGCATTACATGACAGGTAATAGTGCTGTTATCTAGGGCTCTTGTTAATGTATAATATTGTGTGTTATAGAGATACCTAGGTAGTATCTGTAGCACTACATGACAGGTAATAGTGCTGTTATCTAGTGCTCTTGCTAATGTATAATATTGTGTGTTATAGTGATACCTAGGTATTATCTGTAGCACTACATGACAGGTAATAGTGCTGTTATCTTGTGATCTTGCTAATGTATAATATTATGTGTTATAGAGATACCTAGGTAGTATGTGTAGCACTACATGACAGGTAATAGTGCTGTTATCTAGTGGTCATGAAAATGAATAACATACTTGCAAAAGATAGCAAGAGAACAAAGACAAATTCATAATAGAAGTAAATTAGAAAGTTGTTTAGAATTGTATGCTGTATTCGAATCATGAAAGAAACATTTTGGGTTTCATATTACTTTAAATTTTTCACTGAAACAATTATGCAAAAATTGCTGCCAATAAACTATGGAAATGGCTATGAAATCAACACTGAAAATGTCTCATAGGTAATTAAAGGGATATTCTAGTCAAAATTAACCATGTTTCAGATAGAGCAGCAGTTTTAAGAAACTTTCTTATTTAAAGGGACACTGAACCCAAATTTTTTTATTCATGATTTAGATAGAGGATGACATTTTAAGCAACTTTCTAATTTACTCCTATTATCAATGTTTATTCATTCTCTTGCTATTTTTTTTTTTTTTTTTTAAAGCAGGAAAGTAATACTTAGCAGCCAGACCATTTTAGGTTCAGCACCATAGATAGTGCTTGCTTATTGGAGGCTTACTTTTACCCACCAATAAGCAAGCATAATCCAGGTTCTCAACATAAAATGGACCGGCTCCTATTCATCACTTTCCTGTTTTTTAAATAAAGATAGCAAGAGAACAAAGAAAAAATGATAATCAGAGGAAATTAGAAAGTTGCTTGAAATTGCATGCTCTATCTGAATAATGAACCCTTAACCCTATTATCATATTTTCTTCATTCTCTTAGTATCTTTATTTTAAAAAGCAAGAATGTAAGCTTTAGGAGCCCTCCTATTTTTTTGTTCAGAACCTGGGTAGCACTTTCTAATTGGTGTCTAAATGTAGCCATCAATCAGCAAGCGCTACCCAGGTTCTGAACCAAAAATGGGCCTGCTCCTAATCTTACATTCAAATAAAGATACCAAGAGAATGAAGAAAAATTGATAAAAGGAGTAAATTAGAAAGTTGCTTAAAATTTCTGCTCTAGCTGAATCATGAAAGTTTAGTAGGGGATAGACACCGCACTCACTGTTTTATTCAGTACTCCACTCCACATTTTATATGCAACACACCAGGTTATGAATCCAGATCAGAAGATAAATCAAAGATCCAAAATATCCTCACCAGTAAGTGGGGATTTGCAGAGGCTGCTAAAAATATGTTCTGGCTTGGAGGGACACGGACAGTAGGGAGAGAGTGTATTGTTTACCCAGAGATATGAAAATTAGCTGACCTATTATAGTCAGTTTGTTTTCCTGCAAAGGTTAGTGCTCAGCAAGAATTTGTTATGAGAACGTTTACCTTTTTGTACAAAAAAACCCAAAACCGTTTAATAAAGACTTGAAATGGTTAAAGGCTGTGTGATATAAACAGTACAAGCAAGTGGTACTTTTGCCATACATGCATATATTGTTGTTGTTTTTTTACCTTTTTTCTGCTCCCTGACATTTCAGTTGGAACATTATATCATTGTATCAGATGTCTTGGATTTTTCTACACAAACATACATCCATCCTGTAATTGTATGCATTTTACATACCTGTCTTGAAGTAAACTCAAGTGCACATAAAACTTTGATTTGTACTGGATGTGTTATTTATGCTTTAAAAATAAACACTAAATACTACACTGTAAGGGGGTTTTTATTCTTGTGCGCTCCCCCTCCCCTCTCCTTTTGTCTGGATGAGAGCCAAAGGGGTGGAGCCTAGAGAGTTTTCAGGGCTGAAGCTTTATGTACCACGACTCTTGAAAATCACCAGCTGCCACTGTCTTGTACCATTCTCAAAGGGACATGCCAGGCAAAATTATGCAGACACACTTTGAGACTGTTAATTATGTGCAATAAAACAACATTGCAGTTTCATTTTATTTAGTTTGTCACCTTTCCTTTAATTTAAGTTTGAAAATGAAACGTTTCCGGTTCTGAGTACTGATAGAGCACACTACAGATTTCTGAAACTTAACCCTGCGCTAGAAATGTGCATTCGGCCATTTTGTGCCGATGTAAATACCGAAGATGGAGCCAGATTTATTCTTGAGAAAGTGCAGCACAGTAAGATCTGCTCCAAATATTGGTCTTGCGGCCATCATTTTGGGGACTTTCTTTTTGTACTTTGATGTCTCTTTAAAGAAAAAGAAGTCTGTGTGTTTATCTCTTTCTATCCCATCACCATCACCACGGCTGCAATTTTTCAAACTTTGGAGAGATTCCCTTCTAGATACCGAGATATTTCTCTCAGCCTTATACAATGTAGCACAGCACTGGAAGTCATCCATGTTGTTTCTACCATTAAAAAATATTGTTCCCCTATAATATGACAGAAATTTTGTTGCTCTTTGAAATATATTTTATAGTTATTTAATCTTAATCCGGGGGCTTCCCACATTCCAGCTATCGTTGAACCATAGATGCCTTACAAATCTGTCAATAAAGAAACACAGGAAACTAAAAATCCATTCCTTGTATATTCCAGGTCGTTTCACACGTGCACTGTGTTGCGCTCACTCCTATGTTTATCCATAACCTGTTCATTTGTCAATACATCGATCACTTGGCTGTCTAACTAAGAAACAGCTTCCATATTATTCTATTATATGGGGACTTAAATTCATCCAAATGCCCCAGGAGGTGCTGATGGCGAAACCGCTATTGCATCCTTTATTTTGAAGCACATTTGGTTTAGCTATTCTCTCCTCTTTTACTATGGGCTGCTGTTATATCTCATTCCTCAGGTCACCCACATCATTTCTTGATCAGTTTGCTAAATGGATGCCCTACTTTCTGTTCCATGACATTTCTTTGGTGACTGATGTATTCTCTCCGACAATCCCACTGCCCCCAAGTGTCAACGCATCTCTAGCTCACGTCCGTCTATGTCCTTTCACCAAGATATCCACTTGACTTAACCTTTAGCCACCGATATTGGATCTTACATGTCACCAATTGCATAGGTCCCTTTTATGGCCATAATCACCTAAGAAACATTTCTATACCCAATGCTCTTCCAAAATGCAATCCCTCTATAAAATTGCTACCTACTATTCTACTACCACTTAATCTCTGTAAACAGTAGCACATAATTCTAAAACCCATTGATTTACACAATTTTCACACTCATAAAGATCCTTCTCTCCACCATCAGATCTCTCTCCTAACATGAGTATATTCCAACTCTGAAAAAAAATATTCCTGTTATTGCTGAGCAGTATTAGAAAAATAACTCATAGCTTTATTGTCTTTCAACACTTCTCGTGTACGCTGTGCTCCTATTCACCTTACCCTCAACCTCTTTAAGTGGAACTAAATTTCAATTCTTAAATTATCCCTGCCTTCTAAACCTAAGCATCTCTTCTCCACTTTTAATGGCCTCATCTACTGCCCCCTGTCATTTCCTTCTCACAAAAGCAAAATCAACTCTGTTAGACATGACAGTCACATAATATCCCACAATACTTCACTAACTGGACACACATTTCCAAGATCTGCCCAACTTTACCCAAAAACTCTGTTCCTTCAAACCTGTTATAGAGGATGATGTATTTGAGCCTATGCATGACAATATCTTCTTTATTATCTGCTTTTATAATCCTGACACACACATTCAATATCTCATCACACCTATTTTTAAGAAACTCACTTGGCACAGCCTTCCCCCTATGCTTTGTACCGTCTCCTACCTATAAACTAATTTTATGTATAAATTCCCACCACATTTCCTTACATTAAATTATTTTCTTGGCTCTGTACAATCTTTCTTACACAACACTCAACTGAGACAACAATAAGAAAGGTGACAGCCTCAGATTGCCTTATTACATCAAACTCTAAAGTCTGTTTCTCTTTAATAATACATTGTGATCTATCTGCAGCCTTTGATACAGTCAACCTACCACTCCTACTCTATTTGCAAATAATCCTCTTTTTTCCTATCGCTGTAATCATACATTCTCTCTGAATCCTATTTGATACTTTATATTTTGATGCCACAAGGCTTAATTTTAGGTTCCCTTCTTTTTCAGTCTACACATAACTCCTTGAGTATATTCCCATATTACCTGTATATTAATGACTCCCAAATCTGTGTCTCAGCACCACACCTATACTCCTCCTTTATCACTCATAACACTAGATGCCTATCAAGTACCTCATCCTGTATCTGCACTTAATTCCTAAAGTGTAACATCTCCTTAACCAAGCATCTTAATTTCCTTCATCATTCACCATTCCTACCCTCAAATCTTGATAACTTTTCATAACAGTGTTA